>NC_137822.1:23429246-23431746 GCF_963921795.1 Nannobrachium achirus
ATTATTAGGGTTTTTGGGGGTTAAAACGGGTGCGGGCGGCAGTATCAATGAACAATAATTAATAGGCTAATACAGAGTTCCCAGCACTTCATCCCAACAACATATTTCCAAATATAAACTAACACTCCCCCTCCAAACACACAGTAGCCAACTGCTGCTAGTGTAAAAGATGCATCATCGGAGTGACAGTTGTAAAGTACTGTTCATCGATGATCACAAAAAAAAAATAATAATAATAATAATGAAAGAGACGATTAAAAAAATCGATGGGTGGGCCAGCTTTCTACATGGGTGGGCCAATACACAGTGCACAGTAAATTTCATTTAACTCTAACTGTGGAACCAAAAGGACCATTTTCGGGTTCATTTGGTTACATTTGTACATTACCACTGTTGTTGGATTACAAAATGTATAATAATAATAAAATAATAATTACAAACAAGAGAGAGAGAGAGAGGGGGGGGGGGGAGATTTGAGCTCTTGTGACAGGAAAAGCACATCTAATGCAATACAACCACAGCAAAATATAGTGTAAGATAGTGAGGCGAGGCCGTGATCTCCAAATATGGGCATAAAATCTCCATATATGGGCATAAAAGGGACAAGGATGGAATTCATTTGCAAGTGTACAGTACTGTAACTCGTGTTGCAGCAACCACACTGGTTATCATGAGACTGACACAATATGCCCATATATGGGAATTACAAGATATGGGCGTAATATTGATGACATCAGGGATCTCCATATATGTACAGTATGGGCATGAAAGGGACATGGACAGAATTAATTTACATGTGTGTTTGCCGTGACACGGGTCACACTTGCATCACACTTAACTCACCCAAAATAGGACGAGTTTGACGAGCTATATTTATGGGTCCACTCTGCTTATGACGAATATGACGAGTTATCAATTAGCTTTAATAACTATAAAACAAAAAAGTATGATCGCCGATTCGCCGTCCATAGCGCTCTATGGACCGGCCCTATTCACAAAAAACGGATCTGGATGTTCCAGAACGGAAATGGGGGGGCGGGACAACAACGCCTGTATCCTGTCTGCCGAAATGTCATCCGGTTCAATGTTACACAACACCAGCGTGGCGCTCAGTAGGTTTAGCTTTGAGCGATGGAAGGCTGTAGTGTTTTGTTGCTTACCGTGCCTGGATCGTATTGTGAATGCAATCGGTGAACCATCGCGCAATGGATTCGCGCGCGCGCCCACGTTAAAGGTAGGCAAAATCCTGGCGGTGTGGACCATTAGAAGGGTCTTAAAAATAGCGGTGGGTGAGTTAATGGCCATATACTGTATTGAGCGTGACATGACGCGTGACGGACTGACTCACTGACGGACATGAGCTGGACGTTTTCATGCTAACTGTGACCTGGAAATATGTGTATCCCTTTACTGTACCGCTCCCAGTACACACTGTAGACATACTGTACATACAAACAGACCAGATACCTTCAACCCATTAACACATGGGTGACTAACCGGTCTCTTAGGCCGATTTTGAGATTGCAAAGTGCAATAACTCTCCCAGTGAAGGTCTCAGAAATTTCCCCTTCCATGACTTTTCCTAAATACTCAAGATATATGTACTTGTTTTTTTCTCGGGGAATACCACTCATTTTCAACATTGAACTATGTCATTATTATACCTTAGAGTTGTTGTGTGAAAATAAGAAAAAAGTACCCACCTTCTGTGTTGCCTCACAGATATAAAAAGCTAGATACCTCCTCCGGTGTGGGGCGTTGGTCAAAGAGGACTGGCAAGCCTCCCTATAACTCTATGCAAGCCTCCGGAATTCTGAGGTGGGGCTCTTGGGAATTCTGAAGGACGCTTCCTTGTGCGTCACAGAATGGGATGCTCGGTAGGCCAATCAGATGCAGGACTGGCGGGACTCCCTCTTTCCCATTGGAGGGGGCTGAGTGCCTTCCACAGTTCCACAGTTACGCACTTCCGCCAGTCCTGTTTGACCAGTCGCGCCAATGAACAGCAGCGGCGGAGGAGGTATCTAGCTTTTTACATCTGTGTGTTGCCTAGAACTGGAGGACTGATTGTGGGGTCATGTGATCAGTGACAGCATGAAGGCCTGGCTTGCAGAGCACATCTTCATGATGTCACTGATGCGTGATTATGGATCCCACTGGGAAAGATGGATAACCACGCCCCGGACTCATTTTTGAAGCTTGTGATTGGCTGAACCGGACGTAGGGAGCGCTCCGTTGTAGTCACTTGGACCGCGCGAGGTGCACCAAAACCCAATTATCATTGCGTTTATCGTGCGCTTGCCCAGGCCTTACGGCCTGGGCATAAATAGAACGATTGCATTCACCACGGCTTCGTAACTCTCTGGCCCGCTCTTCGCGGGCACTCGCGCCTGCGGCTAAAATCTTAAATGAGACAGATGCTTTCCTGGTTTTAATGGGTTAACCACTGAAACCCTCAATACTTAGTAAACTTGACCGGTGGCTCTGTACTTGGTCTGCCCTT
>NC_137822.1:23436746-23439246 GCF_963921795.1 Nannobrachium achirus
TCCTGTCTGTGTTTCTTTTGGGCCCCAAATTATTGCCCGATATAAAAACAGGCTAATTAAAGAAAACAAGCTAACATCACACCGGCTCTGCACCAAGTCTACGTGCAAACATCCTGTGCGTGTGCCTGTGTGTGTGTGTGTGTGTGTGTGTGTGTGTGTGTGTGTGTGTGTGTGTGCGTGTGCGTGTGTGTGTGCGTGTGTGTGTGTGTGCACGCGTGTGTAAGTATATACATGCATGCGTGCACGCGTGTGTCCCGTGAATGTTGAGCCCCAAGTGATCAAACAGAGAGACACAGCTGGACAGATGTGCACGAGAAGAACATTATAACACACACGCGCGCACGCACACACACACACACACACACACACACACACACACACACACACACACACACACACACACACACACACACACATACACAGGTGATCTCCATTTCCACTGCCTGGACAAATAATTTTACGAAAAAGAAAAAGAAAAAAAAAGAAAAAAGGAATAGAGACAAAATGAGAAACGAGAGAGAGAGAGAGAGAGAGAGAGATGGGGGGTTGGAGGGGGGGGGGGGGGGGTGAGCGAGAGATACAGGAAGAAGGGAGGAGAAAATATATTATAAATGATTGAATGAATGAGGAAAACTGACAAGAAGAAAACGTGAGAGTAACACACGTCTCTCTGATTCATTCACAGAGCAGTGTTTCTCATCAGAATATTTAAAACCCTTTGTTTAGATCATGCAAATACTCCTCTCTTCTTTCCCCCTCTCCTCTCCTCTCCTCTCCTCCCATCCCCTGCTTTTCCTCTCCCTTCCTCTTTTCTCCCTCCTTCTGTCTTGTATTTATTTCTCTCCTCTCTCTCTTCCTGCTGTTCTATGATTCCACACAGCTGCCGTGACTTCATGTTTCTCATTTGGAGATGCAAAAAGATCCAGAGCCTTCCATAATATATGGGAAACATTTCTACATCAAAAAGCACTGCGTTGATTTCATTGATGTTTTAAATCCAACCTCTTATCCATCCATCCATCCATCCATCCATCCATCCATCCATCCATCCATCCATCCATCCCTCCATCAGGCCTGTCACAATTATTACAAAATCGCCTAATCGCAATTATTTGACACAATCGCAATGATTTTGTCATAATCGCTTCCAGGCTGAAAATGTAGTGGAAATAGTGGAAAAAGCTAATGTGAGCTTGTAGTAGATCGGCTATTTCCACTATCAATGTTCTTTTTTAAAGGTGATACACCATGAAATTTCACTTTTCCTATTTTAAAACCTTTTTTTGGGGTCCCACTAGCACCTTCTATCCTCACAAAGTCCCATTTCTGACCATTGTGTCTTTCTCTGGTTTTGGGAAGGTGGAGGTTAAAAGCATCCCACGGGTTCTCAAAACAGGCTGTCCAGATTTGACGTCAGCGACGGCCGGGGGGGGGGGGTTCAAAAATGAGAGAGGCTCTATTCAGGAGTGGTAATTTAGCCTCAAACCTTTTGAAAAACGTTTTTGGGACATAAACAATATGACATAAATACTTTTTAAATGCATGGTGTATCACCTTTAAGTATAAAGTTGTCAAATATGTCATAGTTTCTATGTATATTTAGGTATGTACGGTATATTCAGGTGACGTGTCATATCTGCCATATGTGCAACTTCAAAGCCTAAAAGCCAAACAAAAATGTAATTGTCAAAAGCGAAAACTTAAATCGTTAATCCCAATTATTTCAGTGACAATTAATCGTCATGTAAAATATCATAATCGTGAAAGCCCTATCATCCATCCATCCATCCATCCCTCCCTCCCTCCCTCTCTTCATCCATCCATAGATAGGCCTCTCCAAGTCAAAGACAATCTGCCTCCCAGTTCCTTTTGTCTCAACAGTTTCTGTTGGGGCATAGTTCCGCCGATTTAAAATGACTCCAATACGGAACTAAAACTTCCTATGATTGGCCGCTAGTTGCACTGTTTCCCCCCACGGCCGATCGCAAAAAGAATTGTTTTCCATTGGATCCCATTCATTTTCCCCTTTCGTTTTCTAACCTTAATTAACATTTTCATAAATACTTTATGGTTCCTATCGCTAGTTAAAAATTGCCTTTCAATCACGATTATATGCGTCTTGTGAAAATAAGGTCCCATTTATGTTAAAATTGATGATAAAGTTGAGGGGGGCGTGGCCAACTAAACTAATATCAGCCGGCTGTGTTCTTCTTCGTGTGCTGTATTTCGGGAGGCTCCGACCACATTCTCCCATGTATCTCTGCGGTTGCACGTGACCGTTGGCAGCCAATAGCATCCTCTGGTGCCTTTACAATCTATGATGGCAACACCCATGCCAAGGACCCATATTGTGTCATTAGCACAGCATAGAAACCAATGGCTTCGCTTTGTCCATATCTTTTACACAGTCTATGGTGTTAATGCATCTATTTCTAATAACCTTCTAACACTGGGCATTTTGCTGTCTCTCCATACATAAAGTACATACAGACCATGTGAT
>NC_137822.1:23441746-23449246 GCF_963921795.1 Nannobrachium achirus
AATGTCCTACCATGAGAGAGTGTCCTACCATGAGAGACTGTCCTACCATGAGAGAATGTCCTACCATGAGAGAATGTCCTACCATGAGAGATTCAGAGAGTGTCCTACCATGAGAGTGTCCTACCATGAGAGAATGTCCTACCATGAGAGTGTCCTACCATGAGAGAATGTCCTACCATGAGAGAGTGTCCTACCATGAGAGTGTCCTACCATGAGAGAATGTCCTACCATGAGAGAATGTCCTACCATGAGAGTGTCCTACCATGAGAGAATGTCCTACCATGAGAGAATGTCCTACCATGAGAGTGTCCTACCATGAGAGAATGTCCTACCATGAGAGAATGTCCTACCATGAGAGAATGTCCTACCATGAGAGAATGTCCTACAATGAGAGAGTGTCCTACAATGAGAGAGTGTCCTAACATGAGAGAGTGTCCTACCATGAGAGAGTGTCCTACCATGAGAGAATGTCCTACCATGAGAATGTCCTACCATGAGAGAATGTCCTACCATGAGAGTGTCCTACCATGAGAGAGTGTCCTACCATGAGAGAATGTCCTACCATGAGAGTGTCCTACCATGAGAGAATGTCCTACCATGAGAGAATGTCCTACCATGAGAGTGTCCTACAATGAGAGAGTGTCCTAACATGAGAGAATGTCCTACCATGAGAGAATGTCCTACCATGAGAGAATGTCCTACCATGAGAGAGTGTCCTACCATGAGAGAGTGTCCTACCATGAGAGAATGTCCTACCATGAGAGTGTCCTACCATGAGAGTGTCTTACCATGAGAGTGTCCTACCATGAGAGAGTGTCCTACCATGGGCTCTATTATGATCCAGGTCTTATGCCTTAACTTCTTTGCCTTTTTTTTACTATTTTGAAAAACATTTTTAAATACTTCAAATGCTGATCTACATCTGCACGTTGTGAGGTTGCAGATCATATGACATCATGCCTTTTGTAGGCATGTCATCATCATGTCATCATCATATATACCCTTTATATAGAAAACCCGGACCGACAGACATTTGCTTATGTAGGCCTACCCATTTCATGGGTCTGGCAAAAAGGCAAAGAAGTTAAGGCATAAGACCTGGATCATAATAGAGCCCTCAGAGTGTCCTACCATGAGAGAGAGTCCTACCATGAGAGAGTGTCCTACCATGAGAGAGTGTCTGCTGGAAGACAGCAGCCCAGAGTTGTAGCCGCTCCCCAGCGTGCCCATGGCACCGTTGTGCGTGTGCGTGTGTGCGTGCGCCGCTCCTATCAAGTTGTGCATGTCGCCGCCGTGCGCGCCGCCATGCGCGCTGCCTCCGCCGTGCCCGCCGCCGCCGCCGTGCCCGCCGCCGCCGCTCAGCCCAGTGGACGGGCCCACGGCGTGACTCCTCAGGACGTGGATGGCGTCGTCTAGGCGTTCCAACCGATCCTCGATGCGACTCTGCTGCAAAACACAACATCCACAGCTTGTTATTTGTGTTAAAAAAAAAGACCCGAGGGTTCTACAGTACAAAATGTCTTCTAAATCCGAACGGTTTTCGGAAAAACGTATCGTCGTTGTCGGGTGAAAACCTTGTATCTCCAAGTTTCAGATGTGTACGTTCTTTCGCAAAGTAAAGCTCTGCTTTATCATACAAGGACGTCGCACAAAAGTAGTGAAAACAGCCGATCTACAAGCACACAACGCCTCGCGGTGCGAGGCGTTGTGTGCTTGTAGATCGGCTGTTTTCGCTAGTTTAAATCATTTTTAAAATGATAAATGCAAAACGAACGGTTTTGGACATACAAGGTTTTCACCCGACAACGACGTTATGTTTCTATGTCAGTGGTCCTCAAATGTTTTAATGTCAAGGACCACCTAGAATCATATGTATTTGACCTCGGACCCTCATTTCAAAAAACTTTCACAAAATAAAAAGTAGCAGAAATATTTTCGCCACTTTCATGTGACTCTAGTCTGTAGTATGACAAAGTAGGGCTGTAATTTGCAATATTCTATCCAGCAGATACCTCGAATCTCGTAAGTTTTAAACTAAAGATTTTTCGTAAAGTAAAGCCCATACAAGACTCTCGCACAAGACTAGTGAAAATAGCAGATCTACAAGCACACAACGCCTCACGGTGCGAGGCGTTGTGTGCTTGTAGACGGGCCATTTAACTATTTTAAATCATTTTTAAAATAATAAAAAAGGACATGCAAGATTTTACACACGACAACGATATTTTACCTGTTGCATGCTGTGTTGTAACTGAGCTATACCCAAAGCTCTCTTTCAAAATACACATATCAACACGTCACATATCTACAATCCACTACAAGTTAGTTAGGAAAAGTAACTAGCTACATTGTATGTGTTTGTAGCTGTTGTTGCTGAGGACATTATCGTGATACTGAGTTATCGAATGAAACATGCGATGGGTAGTGACAAATAGATGGAGATGGAGAATTCTCTCTTTTATGCGATGACAAATTGCACTCAAAAGTCATCTGTTGCTATTTGATGTTGATGAGGGGGGGAGGTGCCGGGAAATTGGGAGTGAGTCAGCAGTTCTGGATGAGGATGCACAGAGAGATGCATAGACAGAGGTTGGAAGGAAGAGGAAATGTCATGTTTGATGTGTTTCTCCTACCAGTGAATGTAGAGGAGCCTCATAGTTTGGCGAGGAGGCGCCCTGTCCCCCGTTCCTCGACCACACCGCAGAACTGGCAGCTAGGACAGAGGAGACGAGGACATAGGATTAGGACAGAGAAGACAACACGCATACAGTATATCTGGATCTGTAAGGTGGAGTATGTACAGTATGTTCACATCTACAACATTTGCAGTGGTCTCCCTGCTCTTCCACTGAGAAAATCAGAAATAAACTAGAGATACTTTTCCTCTGAAACAGTGTGGCCTCGCTCGTGACTATATTCTGCAGAGTGCTAACTGTCATGTGAAGCTCAACTAATGCTCCAGCTAACACCACTCCCAGATTTTCCACACCTTAATTGCACCTCATTGGCTAAGGGCCCTGCCTTTGTACTGTCTGCGACGGAACTCATGTGACGGAACTCACATGACAGAACTCATGCGACGGAACTCACGCGACGGAACTCACTCTATAAACTAGAGATACTGTTCCTCCGAAACAGTGTGGGCTCGCTTGTGACTATATTCTACAGCGTGCTAACTGTCATGTGAAGCTCAACCAATGCTCCAGCTAACACCACTCCCAGATTTTCCACACCTCAATTGCACCTCATTGGCTAAGGGACCTGCCCTTGTACTATCTGCGACGGAACTCACGCAACGGAACTCTATAAATAATGAAGATAACATAGTGTTCTCGCCTTTCAGGCGAGCCCACAATAATGAAGATAACATAGTGTTGAAAATGGTTGAGAACCACTGAGGTAGGGACACCTACTGCCTGAAACTTGTGTGCAAGCAGGGATTCTCTCTTGAATGAGCAGTAAACGTTCTAACACCCTCATAAGTTGATGGTCAGCTGGTGGAACTGGTCAGGCACTTGCACATATAAGACATCAAAAGGGGCTTGAGCTCCTGCCCTTTTATCTGTCTATAAAAAGTGCCCTCTCCAGACCATGAATGCAGTTTTTACTATGATGAAAGAAATGCAAATGCCCCCTTTCCATGCCATAACTGAAGGTAGCACTCAAGAGAATTGTCTTTTCCAAACTCTCCTGAACCTGAATGCAGCATCTTATGTTGCCCTCTCCATGCCGTTACGCCACATCTCCAGTATTGACTTGATTAGGCTTAGTTCAGTGTGGTATCATGCACCGAAAATGACATGTGAGCTTAGAGGTCTGCTGTATTTCCACCAAAAGGCCCTTCTAAAAATGTCAGCTACTGCTTCTCTAACATCCTCTGCACATCCCTGCATGAGAGGAAATCACTTCATGAAAAAGAGTATATCTGCACACTTGTAGCTGCCGATGCTAATTTTATTGTGGACACAGAGACAAAGACCAACGTTTTGGACAGTCAGACAAGCTGCCTTCTTCAGGGTTGGCTGGCACCTCACAAGGACCGGTGTGCTGCGCTCCTTTTGATAACAGGAAATCACTTACCATATCATACAAATGTGTGAATGCATAGCATTATATACAGCAAAATACAGCAATTCACATTCACATTCAATTTCACACTACCAGTAGACAAGCATTACCTTTATGTTTTTGATTCTGGTATCATGTTCGACACAGATCATAATTATGGGCACAAAACTTGCGAGGATTGTCATCTTATCAATGATGATGTTTCACTAGAATCTAGAACACACGCACACACGCATGCAGGCATGCACGCATGCAGGCACGCACGCATGCAGACTCCCTGCCTCACTCTATCTTTCTCTAGGGTTGCACACTGTGCTCATGAATAATTGTTCTGGTTTGCAATGCATATACAGTATCTATTTTTAGGGGCCAATGCGGGTGGTAATATACCCGCCCTGTAAAGCCTGTGTTGTTCTCATAGACTTGCTGGTCACTTACTCGTGGTCAGATTGGTTCTCAGGGAACCAATCAGAGACCTCTTCCCCTCCGATGACTTCTACCACTGATTCAACCAGCTGAATCAGGTGTTCGGGCCCTGCTAAAGCCTGACTACCACCAATGACACAGGAGTCGGGACACACCTCACAACACTACACACCACAAACCTATTGGATTCAATAGGATTCGGAAGTCTCACAAGACGAGATTCAGAATGTGACTGAATGGTTTTACGGCCAATTCACAACAATGACGTAAGCCTGTTGTTGCTACTACAACAGTGTGTGTATAGAGGGACGATATGAGACGAAAATGTGGATTTTAAAGGAATTTAAATAAGTGGAATTGCCTATGGCCCCAAGGCTGCTGTTGTGAACTGTACAAGCCTGTCGCAGCTCGGCCCGAAGTTGACAACAATGCTTTTTTGGATAAAAAAAACAAACAAACACCCGGACCAGTTTTTGAAGACTAGATAAAAGGACAAGATAAGAAACAATAACAAGGTAAGAAAGCGATTTATCACAGAATTGTCCTTTAAAGACATAGGACATACTGTACATACATTCTGTACAACCTGAAAACATAATGCCTCCAGCCATGGCAGTTGCAGAGGCATTAACAAAAAACAAATATTGGGGTTTCTAAAACTCAAAGACAAATAACACATCAGTGCAACACAATGCTTCAGCCTCTTCATCTTTATCTCCAGGAGCGCTACTTGGGAATTTAATGGAAAAGGAAAAAACTGCTTGAGATTTCACATTAACAATGATAATAATGTCTGATATATCTCCCTTTATTCCCGCTTTAGTCTTTGATGAAGTTCAAGTGTCTCTTTTCCTCATCCTCCTGCGTCCCGTCCTATTGGCCGTGAGTGTGTCCACAGGTGTGTGTGTGTGTGTATTTCATTTATCTAAATCAGCAGATCTCATTAACTGGTAGATAGAGAAGTGTTCCTCAATAACACATTTAAAGCTGCAATCTGGGACTAATTTTAATGAATAAAATGTTATTCAACCAATCTGTATTGTAGAGTATACCAATAATGCACCCGAATGCATACACGCGCAAACGCACACACACACACACACACACACACACACACACACACACACACACACACACACACACACACACACACACACACACACACACACACACATATATATAAGTAAATATATGGTGTAGTTATAATGTGCTGTTCCGCTGAGTTTATAATGCATATGACCATGGCACTTAAAATACTTCACAAACCTTTATCAGTTGTTATGTTTTTTGTTGTTATATGAAGCTTTATAAGTGCATTATAATGCTATCATAAGTAAAGTATTAACGTAGTATTTTTTAATATACTACGCATACAATTCTTCAGTTTTTCTTAATCCTTCCACCATCAAATATGTACAGTTAAGACAAATCAACTGCACTGAGGAGGGTAACATCGAGCAATCAATTGATCAACCAATCAACCAATCAACCAATCAATCTCAGCAGCCATAACCCACAGCGACGCTCTTTAAATATTTTTAAGCATCCTGCGCGATAGAATCACATTTACACTGCATCTAAAGACTCCACCTTTTGCACAAAAATCGTGCATTTTTACCCCAATGTTCCTAGCAGCTTCTCCTGAACCTATTGTATTCGCAAGATGTACACTTTGTAGAAAAGTAATGTGTGGCTTTACTATGCAAATCTTTCCCCAGAGCTTCTCCTACGCAATTTTCGTCACGAAAGTATCAGGTTACAGTTTGCTTCAGCAGTGACGGGCGCGCAGCGAGAGCCTAGCTAGCCGAGAGCCTGTATCTTACAAGAAGTTGGCGGCCCTTCGGGCCACTCACATCTAGAGTTCGGCCCACTCACCTCTTCACAGCAACATACTGTCTGTCTGTGTGTGTGTGTGTGTGTGTGTGTGTGTGTGTGTGTGTGTGTGTGTGTGTGTGTGTGTGTGTGTGTGTGTGTAGGGGTGTGTGTGTGTGTGTGTGTGTGTGTTGCTAAAATGAAAACATTGAAATAATGAAAATAAAACATTGGCAGGCCTATTATAGTAACTAGAAGCTGGGCCGCCCTTCGGGCGGCCCAGCGTCTAGTCGGCGACCTGGCCAACTCGGGAACGATGTAAATAGGGAATGAATGCCCCGCCCTTTAATGCAAACCCCATTATACCTGTTGTCATAGGACCCGTTTTGACCATCTGTTTGCCTGTGTCCATTTTATGTCCATATATGGAGATCACTGCAGATATAGTTCTGGGTCCATTTTATGCCCATATGCCCATATATGGAGATATCTGTCTATTTGCGTCCATTTTATGCCCATATATGGAGATCTCTGTATCTGTCTGTCTGTGTCCCTTTATGCCCGTATATGGAGATATCTGTTTATCTGCGTCCATTTTATGCCCATATATGAGATCTCTGTCGCTTTTTGTTTGTTTCTTCTTTAAGCAGAATACACAGCCTGCTTAAATCTGCATCATTCAAGATGCCCATATATGGAGATATCTGTCTATTTGCGTCCATTTTATGCCCATATATGGAGATCTCTGTATCTGTCTGTCTGTGTCCCTTTATGCCCGTATATGGAGATATCTGTTTATCTGCGTCCATTTTATGCCCATATATGAGATCTCTGTCGCTTTTTGTTTGTTTCTTCTTTAAGCAGAATACACAGCCTGCTTAAATCTGCATCATTCAAGTCATCCTCCCAGTCCCACGCTTTGTCGCTTGTCTTATGTTTGTCTTTGTCTCTTTTATTTTCTTTTTTGGAGCGGACCCCATGAATGCCCCACCCTTTAATGCAAACCCCAATATACCTGTTGTCATAGGACCCGTTTTGACCATCTGTTAGCCTTTGTCCCCACCCTTTAATGCAAACCCCAATATACCTGTTGTCATAGGACCCGTTTTGACCATCTGTTTGCCTTTGTCCCCTTATGCCCATATATGGAGATCTCTGCACACACAGTACCGGTTGCGGAAAACTCTGATGTCA
>NC_137822.1:23454246-23461746 GCF_963921795.1 Nannobrachium achirus
TGTATCTGTCTGTGTCCCTTTTATGCCCGTATATGGAGATCTTTGTGATTCTGCGTCCATTGTATGCCCATATATGCCATATATGGAGATATCTGTTTATCTGCGTCCATTTTATGCCCATATATGAGATCTCTGTCGCTTTTTCAAACAGATGGTCAAAACGGGTCCTATGACAACAGGTATAATGGGGTTTGCATTAAAGGGGGAACCGGCACTGTGTCTGCAACACAGTCGGAGGCACAGACAGATACAGAGAGATCTCCATAATGGGAATAAAGGGACACAGACAAACAGATGGAGGAGGAGACAAACTTAATGCAAACCCCATTATACCTGTTGTCATAGGACCCGTTTTGACCATCTGTTTGCCTGTGTCCATTTATGCCCATATATGGAGATATCTGTATCTGTCTGTCTGTGTCCACTTTATGCCCATATATGGAGATCTTTGACCATCTGTTTGCCTGTGTCCATTTATGCCCATATATGGAGATATCTGTATCTGTCTGTCTGCATCCATTTTCTATGCAGACACAGTGCCAGTTCCGGAAAATCCTGATGTCAGACATCAGAATCCGAACCTTTCGTGCTGGTTCCAGAAAATCGTGTATCGGGTCGGGTCGAGGCCGAGCACTGCACTACCTGCTGCGGTGCAAACCCATGAATGCCCCACCCTTTAATGCAAACCCCAATATACCTGTTGTCATAGGACCCGTTTTGACCATCTGTTTGTCTTTGTCCACGTATGCCCATATATGAAGATCTCTGCACACACAGTACCGGTTGCGGAAAACTCTGATGTCAGACATCAGCTCCGCATACGGGCATTCATTTTATTCCCATATATGGAGAACGCGCGTGCCGGTGGGACGAACGGTTCTCGAGATACGCGGATTACATACATACATACACACTCACAGAGATTTTTTGTTGACTCATGTACGTACGTGATGTCAGAGCCTTTTATGAAGTGATGTCACAATGAGTCAGCGCTTGCGCCGATTTCCTCCGGAACAGCCTGATGTCAACAATCAGCCCACATAAGGAGATTCCGAACGTTTCGCGCCGGTTCGGGAAAACCGCGCGTCGGGTCGGGTCGAGGCCCGGCACTGCACTCCGTGCCGCGGCGGGGAACGCGCGTGCCGAATCTGAAGCCGGTGGGACGAACGGTTCTCGAGATACGCGGATTACAGACACACAGACAGACAGACAGACACGCAGAGACTTCTCGCATTTATAGATAGATTATGGCATAATTATTACTATTGTCTTACTATAAAATCTATGAACCTCTGTAGGGATTGGACGATATGAACATTTCATATCACAATTATTGTGATAAAATAAATCGCGATTTACTATATTATTGCGTTAATCAAAATCCATTATCGGCAACGCGACACGTTGTAAGCTTGTAAATCGGCTATTTTTTGGCAAAGACATTTGATAGAGAGTGAAAAAAAGACTGTATCAAGTACGTATATTATAAGTACCTTTTACCAATTATAGAGGGTTTAAATGGAACTGGATATGCAGCTCGGCAAATAAAAGGTGAATAGATCCCAGTGTAAGACGGAGGACGATATCACGATAAATTAAATCTCCACGATACGATTATCGTGAGTGTTTTTTTATCACGATAAACGATAATATCGCGTATCGTCCCATCCCTAAACCTCTGTCCATCTGATCCTAATTTTTCTCTCAGTGGGTTGAATGATTGATCTGAACTTTCACATGCAGCGCATTTATAAAGAGAGTGACGAAGGCAATTTTTCCACTTTTCCCAAATTTAACCCATTCTGTGCCCCAGAAATTAACGGATTAAAATGTCCAGAGTGCCTCTCGCTGGCTCCATTAACGGCCTGTCTCTTATTTTGAAGGCCAGAAGTCCATAGCGTTAACACTTCCGGTCTGACGTCATCGCGTCATGACGTCATGACGCTCGTCGTCCACGTGGTGTTGTGTAATGGCGGAACGGAGCTTTTCAACATGTGTTTTATTAGCGAGCATCTATTGCCATCCTCCCATTTGAAAGTGTTGTTTGGAGATAATGGACATTAAAGATGAGATTCCCCGTCTGCCTCAATGTTATGGGATTACTATTTTGTGCTCGTGGATCCGTGATGATGAGAAATCAGCGACGGAGATCGGCTCGGGACCTTCCGCCATTGTACCCGGTAGGATAACCGCCGTTACAGTAATATATTACTTTTCGCGAGTATACTCGGGATCGGCACTCTGGGTACTCAAGTATTTTTCACGAGTATTCTCGGGAATGGCACTAAATCGGTTTAAGATGTTTATCAGCGTTTTTGTTTGTCTATAAACAGTTTCGGAGTTGCTGTGCAAGCGCTGTCACAAGCTCTGGGCTCTGTGATGTCATGGTTACGGACCCCACAGGCTATAGGATCTGCTTCATTGTAGCGGCTATGGTCCCCGAAGGCTATAGATCTGTAGCCGCTGCGGTGGGTGGACCTAATCTCGCGTCATCACCTCGGAGGAAAGCCTGGTATTCGTTCTGAATTGGCCCGTGTGATGAAAAGATGCCGGCTCCTTACCCATAATGCTGTCTGTTCCGTTGGTGGGTGCGGTGCATGAGGCGGTGCTGTAGTGGTTGGCCCCGCCTCCGGCCCCTCCCCCTCCTCGATGGAAGCTGCTCATTGGTGGAAGGCTGGAGTTGATGTCCGCCGACGAGTGCGATGGATAGCTCTGTAGGAAGACGTAACGAGATGATTTATAGCTCTAGAAGACATACTGATGTGCCATTTCAAAACTTCACACGCCTTGACGTTGGCAAGACAGTAGATTTCCTGTGTATTGGCAGTACATAGAGCTTGTAGATCAGATATTATTGTTATTTTTTATAACATTCTCTGACTTGGAAGTTTCAAAGGGAATGGAGTGGTTTCTTGCCATTTGCGGGTTTTTGCAAAAATATGCTCCATTCTCCATAAAAATTTGAAAGGCAAAACAAGGAAAGAAACCTGTAGAAAAAATGCATTTTGGAATTTTCTGGAAAAGAAGATTTATAGATCTGTGTGGACATACAGTAGGAGAATTATAGCTCTTTGGAAAGAGACTGTCAAGCCGAAACCTTGCATCTCCATATTTCTACTTTTTATATTGTGTGACCTACTTTGTTGTACAAGTCTCACGCAAGTGTAGTGAAAATAGACGACCTACAAGCTCACTATTTATTTATTCTTTTAAATATGAAAGTGTGTCTGGGGTCTTTTATAAAGCATAAACAAGAGCTTGTGACAACATCATAACTACATTGGATCCATTTGAACTCAGGTTCTTTTTTCCCTTTCCTGTACAGTAACCACTTTGGACATACAAGGTTTCCGCCAGACAACAACAATGAACAACCTGTGGTTTTATACAGCAAAAAGAACAATAAAGCATAGAACACTGGTCTAACAGTGAAAGACAGCTGTGGAAAACAGAAGAAAATCTAAAAATATATAACCGGACGAATAACATGAGGTGCAAACCTGATTAACATAACCAAAAGTGAGGTCGCTCCGATATCCGATAAAAAGAAGAAAAACAACGCAGCAGTGTGCAAGGACCTTAAGACTATTCCACTGTAATACAAACACAGACCCCATCTGATAATATTTTGTGTCAGGGACCCCCACATACAGTACAATATCTGTGTTGTTAAAATGTACAAAAGAATTAGCAGAATCTTTCACTTTGTAATTAAAAACAGACAATGAATATGATTTTGATGCTATCTTAACACATTCTGTATGGGGATCTTTGAGAACCACATAACGCACGTTCATATTTATTTATTTGGTTTTGCACAGCTGCAGATGAGGCAGTGATTGACAGCCGAGCTCACCAGTCTGTCGTGGGGGTGGATCCCGCAGTAGGAGGAGCTTTGGGCGGGGCCATGGGCAGAGTTCCCGCCTCCCAGCATGCTGCCATGGTAACCCTGCTGGCTCATGCTGCTACCACTGCTACTCCAGGGATCTGCACTGTGGTGACCATCTGGTTGGCAGAGAGACATAGAGAGGGGGAGAGAGAGAGACATAGAGAGGGAGAGAGAGAGAGAGAGAGAGAGAGAGAGAGAGAGAGAGAGAGAGAGAGAGAGAGAGAGAGAGAGAGAGAAGGGGAGGGGGGGGGGAGTATACAGTATATCATCGCTGTCAGGCAGGAACCTTGTATCTCCATATTTTTCATCTTTTGATGTTTTCTTCATAAATGAATGCCCTACTTTAAACGTTGCTTTATTTAAGCTGTTGCACAAAAGCAGCAAAGATATCAGATTTTAAATAACGCAATGATGCGACATGACGCAAGCCTGTGAGGTTTTATGTATAGATGACCAATGAAAAGTATGTGGAGCTTGTTACTAAATAATAAAGCGTGGATCATGTCGTCACTGTCCGGGAGCAACCTCGTATCTCCAAGTTTGAAATTTGTAGGTCGTGTTCGTAAAGTAAAGCCCTGCTTCATCATACAAGACTGTCGCACAAAACTAGTGAAAATAGCAGATCTATAAGCACACAACGTCTCGCATCGCGAGGCGTTGTGTGCTTCTATATTGGCTATTTTCACTATTTTCAATCAGTTAATAACAATCAAATTATTAATTATTATAAATCAAATAATAACAATAAAGGGAATTAGGTTTTGGACATACAAGGTTTCCACCCAATATACAGTCATGGAACACAGGTTAGTTTTTTACATTTCCTGAAAGGTAACACGGTTTTGGACAACAAGGTCTCCACCCGATGTTGTTGGATTGTGTGCGCGTGGGTGTGCGTGAATGCGCGTGTGTGTGTGTGTGTGTGTGTGTGTGTGTGTGTGTGTGTGTGTGTGTGTGTGTGTGTGTGCGCGTGTGCACGCTCGCGTGCATGTGTGTGTGCGCGCGCCAGTACCTGGCATGAAGAAAGAGCTTGGAAATCCAGCACTGGGAGGTTTCGACGAGGGATAGCCTGGCGAGTCTCTGTTATAGTCTGCTGTGCTGGCGGATGGAGCATAAACCTGGAACACACAGTAACATACAGTCATTAGAAATCTGTTTGCCTTTTAGGCTTTGTCAAAACAAAAAATCACACTGATTATGCAAAGATAATTGCGATTAAGTCAAATAATTGTGTTCAGGTGATTACAGTCAGTAATAATTCTGACAGGTCTAATAACTGTAACAAAAGATTCAGCTCGCTTGGACATTAAGCTTATAGTGAAATAACAGTCATAAAGAGTCAAAGCTTGTAGCATAAAAATATCAATAACATTTCAAATATGTAACAGACAAAGAGAAAAGCTTGTAGCTAGGCCTATCATAAAACACACACACACGCACGCACGCACGCACGCAGGCACACACACACACGCACAAGATATGCTTACACACTCCAGCACACTAACGGTTTTGCTCAGAAGCACAAAAGCAAGACTGACAAATGAGATTACAGATAAAAGTCAATAAAAGAGCTCAAATCCTCACCAGAAGTTAACCATAATTTGACCACAATCACAGTTGATTAAAGTAACTGTAATTTGATTCCACACTTTCTGTGCTGAGTCACAACTGAGAACACATAGAACTCTCCATCCAACAATTCACACTGTTTTTACTCTCTCTCTCTCTCTCTCTCTCTCTCTCTCTGTCTCTCTCTCTAACCACATCAACCCCAGTGTTCTGAGCTTGTAGATCTGTTATGTTTGGCAAAGATTTTTGGTTTAGAAGGGAAAATCACACCCGTGTGAACTGAGCGGTGGTCGTGGAGGCTGCGCAACAGCAAAACAAATATATATATATATTGTGTGTGTGTGTGTGTGTGTGTGTGTGTGTGTGTGTGCTACATACGGTACTACATACAGGCTACATACAGACAGACACGCATACAGACAGACAGACAGACAGACAGACAGACAGACAGACAGACCCACACACACGGCCACGTATAGGAGCGTTGTGACCACCGCTCAAAAAATAGAACTAAATAAGATAAGATAAAATAGATGAATGCGGTTCAAAAAAGTACAGGCAAGAGCAAGACCCTCACACTAAATTTCAGTAAAAGAAACTCTGTGTGTGTGTGTGTGTGTGTGTGTGTGTGTGTGTGTGTGTGTGTGTGAGAGAGAGAGAGAGAGAGGGGGGGGGGGGGGGGAGAACAGGTGCAGTGAGTACTGGACCACTGTCTGAAGAATGTGAGAGAAAGACTAACAACCCTACTTCCTGAACACACACGCACGCGCACACACACGCACGCACGCACGCACGCACGCACGCACGCACGCGCGCGCGCACACACACACACACACACACACACACACACACACACACACACCATACAGTGACGTTCCCATGGCCAGTGTATGTAAACAGTGGTGTCAATGAAGGGAGAGAGAGAGAGAGAAAGAAAGAAAGAAAGAAAGAAAGAAAGAAAGAAAGAAAGAAAGAAAGAAAGAAAGGCAGAGAGAACACACACCACATTATGTAAAGAAATACAAGATGGTTTCAATGTCTAAAAGGCTGGACATACTCTCTCCGACCACCAAACCTTTCGTCTGAAAGGTCCGGTTCAACTACAAAATGATGTCACTCGCAACTTCTGAAAAGCATTAACCCGTGATTGAGCTCGGAAAGCTTCGCGTCGGAAAGTCTCAACTCTCCGACGAGAAGTTTGGTGGTCGGAGCCATAATGGACACCCCTTAAGACTTTTCTGTGATTCTGTGATTCTAAGTGAAGTGGTGAATTTTTATTCTATGTGTTCTAGAGCTATGAAATCTGTGTTCAAGATCTATACATTCTGTGTTCTAGATCTATACTTTCTATGTGCTTTAGTTCTATATTTTTATGAATTCTGAATGAATGAATGGTTTTGTCTGGAGGGCCAAATTGTCATGTGAAGCTTGACCAATCCTCAATTCTGCATGCACGGGACATGTACGGGACAGACAAAGCCACTCCTTGGGAATCTATGGGAATCCTCAAAAAAACATGTACGGGACAGACAAAGCGTCTTTCACCGCTTCAATAATTACTGCACATCGTACAGTAAGACAGCACACTGTAAGCCTCACAGAGCCATATGAGGCCCATTGGGCAGGAGCCTATCTCCTGTTTCTGTAGCGTGAGGCAGCTTGATGTGCAAGTACACCCCCTGGAAATGACGCTAGTATGTCGCAGGGACTTACCCCCAAATCCAACCCTTGATGCTAAGTGCTAAGCAGGGAGGCATTGGGTCCCGTTTTTTAGCGGTGCTGCTTGAAAGAGCTAAGCTCCAACATCTGGCTTTGTCCAAAGTTTGAAGTGCTCCCAGGGTCACATTAGCCTACGTCTGGCCTACATCTTTGCACAAAGCGCTCAGAGTTTGTTGTACGCCCATGCAGGGTCACACTGGCCAAGCTTCGCGGTACGCTTAATGAAATGATATTGATGATATTTAAGAATCTATGGTATGATGACCCAGCAGGGGAATCGAACCCTGACCTCCCAAACTCAGAGCAGACACTCTAACCACTAG
>NC_137822.1:23469246-23494246 GCF_963921795.1 Nannobrachium achirus
AGAAACAGAGTGGACCCGCTGGACCAGAGTTGAAACCCACTCCTCCACAAACTGTGTTCTGACCACCATGCTGCTCTTCATATCACAAACCATTATGCTCTCCCAAGTATTTTACTTGACTTAATTTTACTACTGGGAGAACTTCATATACTGTATGTGTGAACGCACACGTTTTATATTTCTTATTATTATCACCGCCAGGCTGCAAGAAGATTGTTTTTTCCCCGGTGTTTGTCTTTTTTATTCTTAATAATAAATTATTATTGGTATTGGTATTGGTTTCCTGCCTTCATTCCGTGAATCATTGTAGTGGCGATGCTCCATACATTGTGTGGGTAATCACAGAAACCGCTTGGGCTCACTCTCACACGCTCTCTTCTGCTGTAATGGTTAGTTCAGTGTCTGGGGGGTTCAACCCTGAGCGGCGCTGGTTGGCGGCCAACACCTTCGCCTTGTTCATAGAGGGACCTAAATAGCTGAGCAGCACAGGCAGGAAGACGAGTCCGTGCGTGGCCCCCAGCAGCACTATGGCCAGGTACATGCGGAAGTAGAAGATCTGGAAGATCTTGGATTTGGACATGGCCAGAACCAGGATGCCACCAAACTTGGCTATCGTGATCCCGGTGAACACTGAGCTGCCCATGCCGGCCAGAGCCTCCTCGGCTCGCTCCACCTTGTTGCTCTTCCTGCTTTGGGAGAAGGCCCGCACAATGTGACCACAGAACTCTACGGAGATGCCGCAGCTCATGACCAGGTTGACCAGGGACACAGCATTGAGGGTGATGCCCCACAGCCACATGACCCCGACCATGTCGAGCAGGATCATAGTGATGGTGAGGGTGACCAGCGCGGCTGCCAGCAACTCAAAGCCCAGCAACACCACGGACACCACAAAAATGGCCACCAGTGACACGCACAGACTCTTGGCCGTGTCGCGGGCCATGTCCAGGTACTGCTCATAGAACACGTAGAACACACTGTAAGGGAAAACCTTGTGGCCCACAGCCTGTGTTATGTTGTCAGCCAGAGCACGGGCCATCTTCAGGGCGTTTATGAAGTCTGCTGAGTCTTTCAGGACGGTGTGGTAGGCCATGAAGTGGGTGGCTCCTACACCTGCATCATTTGGATGCAGGTTCACCGCTGTGCTGTAGAGGGCACTGCCAGCTGTGGGACAGTCTGCACCGGGGGTGTTGTTCAGAAACATGGGTAGGAACCGCAAGAAGTCTTCCCCTTCAGGCCTAATTTTTCTGTCTGTACCTTTTAGACAGCGGACACACTCTTCATTTTCCACTTTAATATTGCAGAATTCACCCGTGGAGTTAAAGTATCTACAGCATTCTTTCGACTTGGGATGAACCCAGGCGAAGTAGTCATCGATCCAGGAGTGGGGTTCGGAGGCAATAGCAGTGTAGTTGCTGATGAGTGAGGCAGAGTGGACCTGCATGACCAGGGAGTTGTTGTTGCAGCCCACTCCTCCACACACCGTGTTCTGGCCATCCACGCTGCTGTAATCGACCCCCTCCTCCACCACAAAGTACACCGGAGGCCCAGCCTGGAGGTACATGCTCAGGTTATTAAAGTACTGCAACACATGGGAGTCATCCGGCACGGCAAGTTTCTGGTCCATGCCGATCTCTACTTTATTCACTACAGCAATACTGAAGAAGGTCAACCCCACAAACACTGCTACTACGATAGGTCGAACCCACTCCCCAAGGATAAAGGGGGCATATTTCTTCTTGAAGAAGCGTAAGAGGAAGCCATCAGTCTTTTCTTCCTGTTCTTCTGGAAGCTTCACACAGCAAATTACATCCAGACGATTGTCCTCCTGCCTTCTGACATCCAGGCCAAGTATGCTGATGAAGCAGCTGATCTGCATCAGCAAGTTAACAAAGATGGCCAAGCCGGAAAATAGAGAGAAAGTCCTCACCGCTGGAACATTAGACAAGGATCCAAGGAAGAAGACCACAGTCTCAGACACGGAGCACAAGAGCATGGTGGGGGCAACACCTCCGAAGATACGTCCAATCTGCTGGTGCAGCTCTTCCTGATCCCTACGCTTATCCCTCTGGTACGCCTGCACTAAGATGAAAATGTTGTCCACACCTACAGTCAGCACCAGGAAGGGGATGACCTCGATGATGATGAGGGTGAGAGGGACACCAGCGTAGCTGAAGATGCCCAGGGAGCAGGCCACAGATATCAGCACAATCAGGACGCCAGCTATCGCAAGAGTGATCTTAGAGTCCACCAACAGTCGCCTGAGGCTGTGGATATGACCAAGAGCCAGGGATATGTACATTAACATAATGCCGTTGCTGAGTGCTATGGTGCGGATGTCACTGTAGCTTTGCCTATCAATCTCATCCTCTATACTTCTCTCAGCGTTAAATGCTATGTTAAAATCAGGATTGGTGTAGTTCTTCATAAAGAGGATGAACTCCTCCTCCCATGCCTTAGCTTTACCCAGCTTGACTGTGTCATTGTGGTAGTTGTTGACAGGGAACATGATCACTAGAGCTGTGGCGTTGTTGTAGTTTTGGCCATCATAACCCCCCAGAGACAGATGTGGGAACACTGGGCCTCCGAAGGTGCCTAAACATTGCTCTTGCAGAGGAGTTTTGGTACAATGGAGAAAATGAATGTAAAATTCAGCTAGTTTATTGGGGTCATTCTGGAAGTCTAGTTTAGTGCGGTCATTCTGGAAGTAGTTGAACACGCTGAAGATGGCGCAGTTGTCATTGGATGGGGCCAGAGGAGTCATACAAATATCCTTGAGGGTCACCTTCTGCCCGGCGTACTCAGCCTCAAGGCCCTCGATTAGAAGCTGCAATTCCAGCACCTGTGGTAGGATGCTCTTGTCAAAGATAGCTCCAAAAGGCACATCAGGCTGCTCTTCCTCCTCCTGCTGATAGATGAAGGTTCCTTTGCGCGGTGTGGTAATGATGAGATGCTCGATTCTGAAGAAGGGCCCAAAGTGGCTGTCAAAGAAGTCCTTCTCTTGACGCGCTCGGCTATCGGGGGCCGACCAGAGCTCAACAGGAGTTGTGGTGATGCTCATGTAATTCAGTCCTGACAAGGCGACTGCAACCATGACCAGGGTGGTCAGTGTAACCAGCAGGGGCCACCGCACACAGAAAGAGCCCCAGGCTGTAAAGGAGAGCCGCATGGCATGCTCAAATCGCTCCCCAAGCATTTCCCAGCGTGATGCATCTTGATCAGGGTTGTCATGTTTTTGAGACAGTGGGTTATTGCTGTCCAGTGAAGTGCCATATTCAGCAGTTCTTTTCCTGTACCACCAGGCTCCCAGCACAGCGGCAATGAAGATAAAGAGGAAGGCCACATAAGAGATGCACATGATTACAAACATGGCATCGATGCCAAAGATTGTCCAGGAAGGAGGTATATCAGGAGAAAACGGCTTGGAGCAGATATCGGGGCAGTCCGGACAGGAGCAGGGACCCAAGCCATCTTCCAGGCGATCTGTGCAGGAGAATGTCTTGTTGTTCATAGGATTGAAGCCAGACACTGGGACATCAGATAGTATGGGGACAATGGGGAAAGGAGGCAGTTTAAGCGGATGATTAAACATGTTCTTGAGGAAGTCAATGGGTCTGCAGTCCTCGACTGCAACATCAATACAGAATATGTCCTTGATCGTATTGATCGGGCCGAATTTCACACCCTTACAAGAATCGAACATGGCATTAGCAAATGTCTGTCCAATGTAGTACTGCACTTCCGCCACGTTGGTCTTGCTGAGATCTGGTTCAGGTTTAAACTTGGTGGCATTCACAAATTGACTCTGTCGGGGGCTGCATGTCAGCTCACAGAACATGGTCAACAGGTTGAAATAACAGGCAGGGCACTTACCAACAAACCCATATAGCTGCATCAGCCCATTTTTGAGAGTATTGAGCTGGGCTTCATCACAGCACAAGTGTCGGTCGCCATAGTCATATCCAGGACACAGCTCCTTGATTAGTTCTATTCCCCCAGAAGGCATCGCTATGGGCGGACCGGTGTAATTACAGTTGTAATTCCGCCCCTTATCTGATTCTCCGCACTCACCATACCACACACAGTGCTGGGCCTGAACCACTGCAAAGGGAATCAAAAGGAACCATAACAACAGATAGTTTGGCTGTCGTAACAGCACCTTCATCTCTTTTACTGAACCCATCTTGGAGTGGCTGTGGCTCAGGAGCAGCTGTCTGGAAATGAGAAACAGTCTGTACCACCCACTGCTCCTCAACTAACCTTGAAGCCAAAACACACTGCTATTTATCTGTGTATGCTTGGCACATCCCGCTGTCGCTCTAGAACTTATATAGTCTTGACAGAGCTCTTGTCTGACATCACACACAATACAAACTGTTGCATGCATGCCTATCCATGCCAATTTGCACAGTTGTTGTTCTTGATACACTAAACCTTAAGCCACTTTTCAGCCAAAGCCGTTCTAATCAAACTGCAAGCTAACTGTAACTGGTGACCTATTAAAACACGCAACCACACCACAAAACTGAACAAATTAAACTAAAATAAAATCAAAAAACGATGTGAAATGTAACGTGTCGGGTGGTCACTGGGTCAGGCTTGCTTTGTGAGTTCTTTGTGACAGGAGGTACAGACATATGTAAAACCGGTCTCTACTGTCTTCATATACACACTCATTGTTGAGCTCTCGCTGTCATTCACTCTGACAAATGCCGGCTCAGACTGTATCGTATGTGTGTGGACAAGACTTGGCTTGCACTAAACTGTTTGTTTGTCTCTGTGTCTCTCTGAACAGGTGTACTTGTAGCGGGGCAGGTAAATGCATTTTTGCACTAAAATACTTCACAAGTGGAAAGAAACCTAAAACTTTTCACAAGTACTCCTTAGGGGTTGTTCCTATGATAAAACACGTTAGACACTGAAAAATCAAAATGGCTGCCATGTTTCCAAGATGGCTGCCTCTGAACAGTACGCCAGCCAGTTAATGTCCGATTTTCATAATATTAGAGTTGTTTTGTAGGTTTTAAAACATCGTGAGTTCATTTATTACTCTTTTAAAGCAGCCAGAATAACTTTTCTGACTTTTGGTTGGGGTCTTTCCTCACCTGGGACCCCCCAAACAGACCCCTGAGCTTATCTGAGTAGTCGCTTTGCTCCTGCTCCAGAGCAATGTTAAATTAGATCATAACTGAAGCATTAAAGTTGTTGTAACTGGGCTCTGAAAGCAAAAATGAGTAGTAGCAAATACCCAGGGGTCTTCCACAGGGGTCCCGGACCCCTAGGGGGTCCTCAGAGTTACTACAGGAGGCCTGCCGAATCTTGATGGGGAAGTTCCTTTTTTTTTATATGTATATATATTTTTACATTTGAAACTGTTTTGATTAGTATTCTCAGTATTATTTATAACATGTGTGTGTTAGACAGACAGGTTCACAGGTATTGCAAGAATTAAGGTATTGCAACTTCTCACTTTGGGCGCACAGTCTAACATGTCCATTTATTGCATTGCACTAACACTGACAACACAACACACACACCTCTTTGTTATCGTCACCCCAAAACCCGCACCCTATCCTCTTAAAGAGCTCACGGTCAATTGTACCCAAAGAAATTCACTACTATACATGTCCTCCCTAATAATGTTGACAGTTTCCACTATATCATTTGCAGGGAGGAGAGTGCAAGGCAGGTTATTGTTTGAGCAGCTGCACCGTCCCTTGTAACCTGCTTTGCAAACACATTTGATGAGCTTTGCCTTTGCAGCAGGGATGGCAAGAAACCTGACTGGAACATACCCTCCACTCTCTGAATTCCATCTATTTTTTCAATTGATGGAAGCTCAGGGCAATTTGTCAGGTATGACGAAGTAGGCATCATAATACGATACCTTCATCAAGGGACATGATTTTGAGGAAGTGCAAACACATGAAGAGGCTGATACCCCGATTCCTTATCAAGTCCTTGCCTCCGGTACAAAAAAAGGAAATTGATATATTCGAGTGAGTTCAAGTTGATGTTACAAATGTCAAGGGTTCCTTTGCGTTTTTCAGGTGTTGACTGGGGAAGAACATTTGTTGGAATCACCAAAAAGACATGGGTCAATGCCTACTTGATGATGATGATGATGATGATGATGATGATGATGACCAAGCCACTAACCGCTTCAAGGACCTTGGCAAGGTCATTGGCCATTCCTCCTGAGCTTATAAATTGTGAGCTTCCATCAACATTGCAGTCCGAACATTTTGCATGCCATGTTTACAGTTCAAAAGGTCCAACAACCCTGGGATTACTCAGATGGGAACTATTTCTGTCAAATAACTTGGAGGGTGAGATGCTACCTCCAACTCGTGCTGCACTGCTACCACATTACCTCCGTGCCAACTCCGTCACAATGCAGGATAAATCATACCTGACAAATTTCCCTGTGCTTCCACCAATCGAAGAAAATAGATGGAATTCAGAGAGTGGAGGGTATATTCCAGGTTTCAGTTTTCTTGCTCTCCCTGCTCCAAAGGCAGTACTTGAGCCCATCAAATGTGTCTGCAAAGCAGGTTGTAAGGGACGGTGCAGCTGCTCAAATAACCTGCCTTTCACTCTATGCTATGGTGGAGACTGTGTCAACACTATTAGGTTGGACATTGAAGATGATGATGATGATGAAGACGAATATATCCTGCATGTCTGAAATTACTGTAGTGTAGTGAATCTCTTTGGGCGTAATTAACCATGGGCTCTATAAGAGGATAAGGTGAGGGTTTTGGGGTGACAATAACAAAGAGGTGTGTGTGTGTGTGTGTGTGTGTGTGTGTGTGTGTGTGTGTGTGTGTGTGTGTGTGTGTGTGTGTGTGTGTGTGTGTGTGTGTGTACAAACATTCCCGTGTCATTCCATCCATGTTTCATCTCTGTGATAACTTGGAAATGTTTGCATCTTTGACAGCTAATACACCAGATGTTGTTGTGGTTGATGAAGAGTCCAGGGAAGTGTCTGTATTGGAGATGGCCTGCACCTTTGACCCTAGCCTAGAGGAAGCTTTCATGACCAAGGTCATTAAATACCAACCTCTCCTAAATACGATCTCAGAGCTGGGGTACAGGTGCAGACTATTTGTTTTCATATTTGGCAGCCTAGGACATACCCACAGGCTGGTTGTTAGAGGGTTTCAACAACTTGGAGTGCCTAAAAAAGAGGCAAAAAGGCTGGCAAAGTATTGTTCCGTCTCCGCTATAATCGGCAGCCGCCACATATGGCGGAGACGCTGTTACTTATACCCGTAGAGTACCAAGTGCCTTGCTATTGTATCATGAAGACATGTGTTGTCAGTGTGAGTGCAGTGCAATAAATGGAAATGTTGTTCTGCACCCAAAGTGAAAAGTTGCAATACCTTCATTATTGCAATCCCTGCATTAACAGCTGTCAACCATAACTGTTTTAACACAAAAAACATTATAAATAATACTGAGAATACTAATAAACCATCAAAGTACAATACATAAAACCAGGATACATAAAAACATTCAAAGTTTCAAATGTAAAAAAAAAAGAAAAAAAAAAGATCTCATCGAGATTTGGCAGGCCCCCTGTAATAGCTCTGAGGACCCCCCCAGGGGTCCCGGACCCCCCGTGGAAGACCTCTGTTATTTGCTACTAGTCATTTTTTATTTCAGAGCATATTTCAGATCTAATTTAACATTGTTCTGGTGCAGGAGCAGAGCGATTACTGAAATAGGCTCAGGGGTCTGTCTGGGGGGTCCCAGGTGAGGAAAGACCCCAACCAAAAGTCAGAAAGGTTATTCTGGCTGCTTTAAAAGTGTAATAAATGAACTCAGGATGTTTTAAAACCTACAAAACAACTCTAATATTATGAAAATTCGATATTAACTGGCTGGCGTACTGTAAAACATATCCGAAAAGGCGGCCATCTTTAAAACTGGTGGACATTTTGAAAATTAAGTGTCTAATGTGATTTTTCTAAAGAATGACCCAAGAGGTACACTCTGTAAAATTGTGGTGCTTCTTTCCAGAACTGAAGTATTGTTCTCCTTAACAGCCCCGCTATTGGCAATTAGTGTATACGACAGCTTGCACCTGTGATTGAAAAACATGAGATCTGCGATGAAAAGCAATAGCTGTTGTACCATGTTTTGTCTGTCTGTCTGTCTGTCTGTCTGTCTGTCTGTGTCCCTTTTACAGTCGATGTAATACCATTTGCTTAACTCATTTGCAGCCAAAGATGAGATGTCAGGTCAATTTGTCCGAGGTCCACACTGTCAAAGTTAAAGACAAGAATTTGTGTCATTTTGGTTTATGGGGGTGCTCTTCCGCAGCCTGTGAATGATCCCAGGACTACAAATCAACATATTTTGTATGCCGATACCCTGGAAATTTTGAAAACCCATCTTTTTTCCTAGAATTACGGTTCCCCCTTGCTGTACTCAAAATTGTTATGACCAATTTTCCATTCTTTACTTGTGCCAGCAGAGCGTGCAAGTAAGTGTTTAAGCCTGTAACCCAATCAGGGACCAGCATTTCTTTTCTTTTTTTAACATTATGTTTATTTAGGTTTTTTTTGACGAAAAAAACAAACAAAACAGAACAACATTCACATGGCAATAAAAAGACTACTTACAGACAAGACATGAAAATAAAAAGAAAAGAATACAACACCGCACAGAAAACAAACAAAATACCTGACATTGACACAACACATAAAAATATTAAATAATTGTAATACCAAGAGCACATAACATTCACAGTGACACCCAGAGTTCCATGCCATACGGCCGGACAAATGACTGCAGAGAGGCTGGGGCTACCCTACTCCTGGTTCCTCAATTAAGTGAGAGAGATCATTGCCCTTGACATATTGAATAAAATTCCCCCATATTTTCTCAAAGAGCTCTTGTTTATTTTTGAGAGTGTAAGTGATTCTTTCTAAGGGAAGACACAAAGACAGTTCCTTAAACCACTGAGCAGTGAGCAATGCTAGGTTTGTCTTTTTCCATGAAAGGGCGATAATCCTTTTGGCTTGTAAGAACCCAAGGTCCAGAAATTTTATTTCACAGTTTTTTATCTTATGACCAATCGGATAAAGGCCTAATAAAAAGAGTTTTGGATCTAGCACAATGTTGATAAGTAGTATCTGTTGTAACTCCTTTCTAACCTCCTCCCAAAACTCCTTTATTCTTGGGCATGCCTACAAACAGTGGAACAAGGTGCCTTTATCTTCATTACATCTGATACAAGTGTCCGGGATATTAGAATTAAATTTGTTCATTTTTTCTGGTGTGATGTACACCCTCATCAACCAATTATACTGCAGCAGTTTTAAACGAGTATTACTAGTCTGTGCTTGAGCCTCCTCACAGGCTGTGTTAAACTCATCCATTGTTAGTTCCCCTTGTAAATCAGAGTTCCAGGCATTAAATCTAGATTCAGATGTTTCAGGTGAGAAGTCCACCAGGAGAGTATAAAACCCAGATATGATGCCCCTTCCAAAGGGATTCCCGATGAGAGCTCCCTCTATTATCGACAGAGGAGGAATCGTCAGAGACTGTGCTTGTTTAACCTTTATAAAGTCCCTGAGTTGGAAAAATTTAAACAGGTGTGTTCTAGGAATATTACATTTAGCCATAAGTTCTTCAAATGAGAGCAGAGTCTTATTTTTGCCAAAAACATCTTTTAGTTGTTTGATTCCTTTTCCAGCCCAAAGCTTAACTCATACAGTGCCTATACCGAACAAGTTCGGCTTTATTTCAATCCAATACAATTTTTTTTTTATTATTTTACTTACCCTGAGCTGCTTGTAGAGCCGTGGGTGGTCCTGGCTCGTCCTACGCTAGCCAGCGAGCCATTTTACATGGTCCGACGATATATTCCATTAAAAATGGTTTAAAATACATTTTTGAGCCCCCCAATGTTCACCGAATGTTCAGCGCCGCTTCCGGAACGACGTCCAGTGTGCCTATCCCGAACAAGTTCGGCTTTTTTAATGAAATGAATAAAATGATCCGAGGCCTTCTGAAGCCTGCAATGACAGGAGGTTGCAATGACAACCTCCTGGAATTTACCCATAAGGCAAAGAAAACACACCTGGGGTGACAGGGCCTTCTCAGTTGCAGCCCCCACCCTCTGGAACCCACTCCCACCTCATATTAAAGAAGCCCCCACCCTTGCCGTGTTCAAAGCCTCCCTCAAAACCCACCTTTTCAGACTTTCTTTCCTTACCTAACTCTACTCTACTCTCCCATCAGCTTTTAATCTTTGTGTGTCCCTGCTAATGTACTTTTTTAGCTTTTAGCGTTTTTAATTGTCCTAATAAAGTAGTTTTTTTATTTTGTTTTGTAAAGCGACTTTGAGTACCATGACAAGCGCTATATAAGTTTGATGTGTTATTATTATTATTATTGAAAAAATAAATGTTTGAGCGACGCTAACCACTCCTACATCTGGCTTTGTGTGTATGTCCCTATGTCCCTATATGTCCCTTTGTCCGTATGCAGTACAAGACTAACGTCATAGAAAGTATGCAGAGACTGACATCACCACAGCTGATGTCACTGACAGAACGGTCCATGAAAGGAGATATGTTATGTTTGATACCATGCACACAGCTGCAATATTTTTTCCCCAGAGTGGGTTTTAGGGTCAAAACAAGCTTTTTTTACATGTTTTTTCGATGTCTAACTCCCTCGTGGTGCCAGCGAACAGAAGCGTTATTTTCACTTCACATTATAAATGCATTTATGTCATATTTACATGCCGATTTAAGCTGACTTTTAAGTGAAATGTAGCCTGATATTACCAGATTGCTAATGTGGCTTTAGAACATTTTAGATTAAATAAAATCTATTATTAAATAAATTATTAAAGATAAATATGGATCTATAAATCCATAATTAAAATAAGACAAAGAGCCAAAGGACGTATCTTTTAGATTGCTGTATTTGAGAGGAGTCAGACAGAGGAGACAAACAGTGAGCGTACCATAGGGGTAGCTTTCTAAATCTCTCTCTCCTCCAAGATGGAGGAGAACAGTATATAAAGAGTACAGTTTATGACAGTAAGATCGTGGGACTCATTCATTTGTTCCCAGATCATAACAAGGAAGTAACAAGAAGACAGTGACACGTAGTTGGTAATTTTCCACATACAGTATATCATGATTTCGTAGCCAGGGCAACCAAAGTTACTATGACCTGTAATCTTTTTAGCCTGAACCTACAGTATCTTATACTGTAAGTTCAGTTCAATATATATTATATGGTCATATGAGCCTCATACACAAACCATAATTATGTATCATAATTCTTATCTTATCAAAATCAACAGAGGTTTTTCAGTTACAATGAGCAAGACGACTCTGCGCCAGCGGTGTTGGGACACATACGTTACAGTATGATTTGAGAACCATCATCTTTCGGCCGGAGACGGAGCGAGCAGTAGGCATTGCTGCCGCAGTACAAAATGTGCAATCAGCCGAACCCTGGCAAGCTAACCCTGGCCTCGCGGGGAGAAACAAATCCTATTTTTTCTTCTCGTCTCGTCTCTATGAGGGGAGGGGAGGGATGTACAATCCCGGCTGACAATTCCATTGGTTGGCTGGTGTTGTCACTCAGATTCAAGAAGAGCCTCCCCTTCCGGAGGTTATAAGAATTCCTGGAAGACGTGACTCAAGGCAAAAAGAAGGGTGTTTGGTGAGTAAGTTTACTCACAAAAGTAACAGAACAGGCGTCCTGCACGTGCTGCGGGCCAAGGCAGGAGATGCAGAACTGGTGCGAGTCATAGCCGGCGATCCAGCCCCCGCAGGAGCGGTCTCCGCAGGCCCACGTGGACAGACATTAAATTCTCAAAACATATTTTCAATTCAAAATTTACTTGAGTAAAGGTAAAAATGTATTGGCGTCAAAATGGACTTAAAGTACCAAAAGTAAAAGTAATTATTGTGCAGAATATCTCATTTGAAGTTTTCAAATGTATAATATATCTACAAGCTCACAACGGATTGTTGTGTTCAAATAATTGTAATCCAGTAAAGGTACAGTGGTATAAAATAACAAAGTACATTCAATTGAGTACAGATTTTGTGTATAAGTACTTTATTTGAGTATTTGTATGCTAACCGCTCTACGTCCTTACCCGTTTGAACATGTGTGCTCCGAACTATGTGCAGAGTTTGGGTTATGGGGTGTGCAAAGAGGGATTGAAAGTAAGAGTTTCAGAAGTACTCTTGGAGAACACAGCAAAATGTAAGGAGCAACTGGGAGCAACGGGGAACGTAGCCTCTCTGTGTTGTCAGGATGTGTTTGAGGAATTGGCCCACATAAATGGGTGTGTGCAGCCCGTGGGCGGGGCTCACTGCTATTGCAACAGTGGTCCAACTGATATGGCGATGTTATGCTATGTTTTTTCATTTTGAAATTCGTGGGAAAGTCTGTGGGTTTGCACTAATATTTAGCCAAAGAAAAGTATTAAAGAGCTTAGAAAGATGAAATTCTGGGAAATTACAAGTCCCCATTCAAAGGGGGGGAAATGAAATTAATGGCCATACAGTATATGGAGATCAATGCCTCTTTATGCCTATATATGGAGATCCCTGATGTCATCAATATATGAAGCCCATATCTTGGAATGCAGTGTTGGAAAGCTCGCTTTCTACATGAACTAGTTCAAAGTTAAATGTTTTCTTTTCCTTTTTCAATACGTTGCTGCAAGATATTATTTGTCAAAATGATTTCATCTAATTTAACATTGAGGTGCCCACAATGTTTAAATATGTGCCCACTCTCCCTGCACCCCTTTGAAAATGTGAAATACCACCAAATCCTTTATCCTTTCCAACTGTCATTGTCATAATGCTGATAGGCTTTTATTGTGAAGGCAAACTTTTCTGAATATCCCACATTTTGCAAGTTTCCGTAGCAGAAAATGGCAGACAAGCTACAAGCTCACAACATGTTGCAGAAGCAACACGTTGTGAGCTTGTAGATCTGCTATTTTCTGCATGCAGCAGTCCTACGACGACTTCTAAGCCAGCTTTTAATTGGAAGATGCGTGTCACTGTTGGACGAGGACAGGAGGTGATGCACTGTCCGCACACAGCGCTGCCCGCAGCCCGACATTAAACAAACTTTCGCTGTAAAGATGCGTTTGAATGGCGCGATTACATACAAAGAGAATATAATGACGAGGCCACCGGGCCCGGCACGAACGAGCCAACGAACGCCGCTCACAAACCCAGAATGAGCGCGTTCAACACTTGACTCGAATGTTATCATCCGATACCATTGGAGATTATCACGTCCTTTCAGCCTATATCATCCAGCTAGTAGGGTCTGCCGACTGAAGTGCTTATCAGCCGTATCGACATGCTCTACTACAGACTGAAGAAAAATAAATAAAAAAGGGAATCACCTAGTGGGATTTGACTACCGTGGGTTTCCCAGCCACCCGACGCTACTGCTCAGGCCACATGATCCACGATGGAGGCGTGCCGTCTCAGGCGACGAGGAGTGACTGAGGCGAGCTAGCGGCAGCGAGCGAGTCGCTGTGCCAATCGGTGCAAACATTGCACTGCGCTGTTACCAAGTCATGTACCGTTATGGACAGAATAGTAAATATTGACCAGGGGACTGCTTCTGCGTCCGAATGCGGCTCAAAGGGACTGTACTGCGTTAGTATCCACGTTGTCAAAGATAAAACAAAAAAAGGGGGTTTGGCCAGCCGCTCGGTAGCTCTGAAAGTAGTGCAAGTTGGCTACTTGGTCTTGGCTATGGTCCGGGCTTACCTCCCACTGAGGGGAGATAAGTATTCGAGTCAAGATGTGTCAGCACATGCGCACTAACACTCTGACCAACTCAGTGGCAGAGCATGGCCCTACTCGCTGGATAATATCGGCTGATAAGAAGTGATAATCGCTGAGGATATCGGATAATAACGTCCGAAGCTGGTGCGTTCACGTTCCCCCAAAATATGAACATGTTTTAACAATCGTTCATTGAACGTGTTCAGGCACAGCACTGGGAATGCCCAAATATGGACTTATTCATCAGTCCCCTCACTCAAATGCGTGCCACTGCCTGGCCATGCCGCCCGGGACATACGGTAGGTCTAGATGTCGGGCTTCTAGCATCTTTCTAAATAACTTTGAAGCGGCCATTTTGGAGATGTTTCCCCAGTTTTTCCGATCTTTGTGCCAGGATGCAGGCCGGGTATTGTAGAGGTGCTTTAGTCTAATTAAGCCCGGACATTTTGGAACACGTTTTCCCATTGGTTTTTGACCGGGTAAAGCCAGATGTTGGAGCTATAGCTCCTTTTCCAGGAGCTCCGCTCAAAAAAAAAAGAAAAAAAAGAAAGGGGGGAAAAAAGGATCACTGTTGATGAGCACTCATATCCAGTAGTATCTATCTTCCATACATCTAGCTATCTTCCATACATCTAGCTCACCAGTACTTTACAAAGGCAGGTACAGTAGGTGTAGGACATTCTCCTTAGCTTCCAAAGCACAAGCAGCTGGCAGAGAGCTCCCAGTGTCGAAGGTGAAAAGCTTGCTTCCTGTTTTCTTAGAGGTAGATGTTCCGGGAGGTTTTTATAGGCGATAACGTGCTTCTCTTTACCTTCAGCTCAAGAACAACTTTGAGTACACTCTGGTCTGTGCCTGCTCCAAATGGTCAGAGAGCAGGATAGCATTTCTAAGTGCATAGTCTAAGTCTGTTAGGAACGGGCTACAGCAGCGAGTCATCTAGACCCAGGCAGACCTTCCGAGTATGTTCTGTGTTGGCGACCCCTCTTGGAGGACTAGTGTGAACAAACAAGGTACTTCATATGACATTATGCACTCCTGTAACTTTGACCAGCTTAAAAAAGGTTATGAAAAATCAAAATCATCCAGCGCCCTATATTACTGCAATTAAGTGCAATTAACTGTAAATGTATTTTACATTTACAGTTTGCACAGCTGTTCTCCTACTGGTCCACAGCAAGAGTCTTCAACAGGGGGTCTGGGACCCCTTGGGGGTCCTCAGAGTTACTATAGGGGTTCGCCAAATATTTGTGAGAACATGAAACTGGACACATTTGCTTGCACTCTAGCAAGAAAAGTTACAAGCATCTTCAATTTGATAATGTTTCAGTTCCAGTTCCATTCCATATGTACAAAAAAGAAAATGTCCAAACGCAGTGCATGGCCGTTACTGAGGTCAGACTCACTGTAGCTTAAAGTCTCATGTTCAATAGATGCATCTGGGATATCTTGATATATATATTAACTTTATTCACAGGATCTACCTATAATCAGGACCGATGCAAGTCAGGAAAGATGCAAGTTTGCCCACCCTGTTATGCAATAGCTGCAGTACCTGTTGTCAGAAGTACCCGTCTGCCTGTCTGTGTCTCTTTTATGCCCATATATGGTGATTTCGCAGTCAGTCTGTCCTTTGTATTCTCTTATGTGAAGTTCATGCTCAAATATGGAGTCCAGGCCATTCTGTGATGTCAGTATTATGATGCCATATTGATCACATCAGTGTACTCTATACATGAGGATTTGCACTCATCAGTCCCTCAGGTCATCTGAAATATGCACAGCGATTGGAATTAACAACAAATAACAAAATCACGTTTTCAGTATGAATAACGGAACTCCATGTTTGGGGATCCATGCTCATACACACATCTCTCAGAAGTTGGGTCTGTATGGCAATAACTGATGTCACGGACAGAGTAGCCCATACAGGGAGATATGCACTGTGTCGTGTTTGATACTTGCGCAGGTCTAATTTTTCTTCATCTTCTTTTTTATTTATCTATTCCATAATCCAGAGGTTCGCACCTGAACCTAGAGTTGACACCCATGGATGAGCACGCTGATATAACTGTTCTTAGGGGGCGCTGAGACCCTGGAAGCTCCACCGTGTGGCACAGATCATGACAGGGGCAAGCTTAACCAATCCTCAAGCTCGCACCACTATTCCATTGAACTCAATGGACTTTTGGGGTTTTAGCATTACAGAAAAAGGTTACAGAAAAAGTCCATTGAACTCAAAGGCCCATCGAACTCAATGGACTTTTGGGGTTTTGCAGTGTTGGGAAAGTTCACCTTCAACATGAACTAGTTCAAGTTCAAGTTAAAAACTTCTAAAATGAACTAGTTCATTTCATAGTTCATAATTCCACCTGATACATGCATTATCATCCCTTGGGATGGGTCTGGTATCACTGTTGTCATACCTTAGCCAAGGCTCAGTAGTCTGACTACCAGCTCCCAGGAGCTGGGAGACCCGTTATCAGCCTTGGTCTTGTCATTGCAATGCGCATGCGCCAACACACGTTCAGAGAAAAAAAATAAGTCCTACTCACACTGGGATTCGAGACTACCTGGTTGGGAATTCTAGCCATGTGATCTTACTGAGGTACTGAGATGGAGGTGCCACTCCGACATTTTTGTTTTAGGGTTAGGTTTAGGCATTTTAGGCATAGTTTTACTGAGGTTAGGGGTTGGGTTAGGTTTAGGCATAGTTTTACTGAGGTTAGGGTTAGGTTTAGGCATAGTCTTTTTCACTGCCACGGTTCGTCCCGTTACTGAGTTATGTGCCGTTAACACTTCGCCAGCCGAAATAGAATGGCTTGTTGGTAGATTAGCCGTGAAATTTCTATTATTATATTATGATCTGAACTGCATTCATTTTACAAGACCATCAGCGCTATATCACGTGGTCTTCATCCCCCATAAACATCACACGATCCCCGTTGTATTCTCACCACAGTCACCAGCGAAATTCGTCAGTCTGCATTGGCTTAGAGTGGCGGTTTCGGCAGACGCATCTTCTCCCCGTGCGTTTCGCGTGCGCGATCCGTTCATGTAAATGTCGTCTCAAATAATCCAAGTATGACTCTAGAGTAGATATGAACATTTTCGCTAGCTTAGCCCCCAGCACTCCAGCTGTGCGAGCACTAACGTCAGAAAATGGATGGTAGCTGGGAAGGTTTTCATGGAAAGGACCTGACGTCACTTCTGCTTCATGTCAGAGGAGCCATGCGCTATCGATGGACGAGCGGTGACTAGGGAAGGTTAGACGATCGCCGATTTTTGGATAAAAATCATTTATTTCGTTTTTAATGACAAAGTACGGTAAAAGACGGCGCGGCTGAGACATCCTTGCTCAGATGTCCGGTATAAAACGGTTTTAATATTAAGTGGCTCCCCGTGGCTTGGAAGGGATTAAAAGTTAAAACCAAGCAAAAAAATAAATTAAAAAAACACACCCAATGTGAAGTGAGCGGTGGTCGTGCTTGCATAACATCTTCAGACTAGGATTTAAGTCTAGGATGTACAGGCTATGCTACACACACGTGTTGCTATGGCAAAACGCTGAGGAAAAAGGCTACAGACATACGACATATGACATCACTAGACAAACATGATACTACGCACGCACATTTTACTATGGCAAAAGGCTATGGACACACGCACAGCTAGGAGCGGTTTGCAGCGCTCAAAAAAAATCGGCTAGCTGCCTGGTTAGCTCACTCAGTAGCAAGGGTTAGCAGGTAATCCAACGGCCTGGGTTCGATTCTCACTGAGGGAAATACCAATACATAATCAACATAGTTTATTCGTCACAGTCATCACAATTGCTGATTAGTACTGCATGTAGCAACGGACAGGGGAGGATGGACTTCACAATCTGGGCATGCCATTCAAAGCCCTCCATGCAACCGCCTGCCTCCTGTTGTCTTTAGAGTTCCGGGAGGTCTTATAGGTGATAACCTGCTACTCTAGGCCTTCATCTCAAGACCAACTGTGAGTCCACTCTGGTCTGTGGTCTCTAAATGGTAAGATAGCAGGTTAGCATTACATCTGCATAGTTCGAGTCTGTCTGGAGTGGACTACAGAGTGGACTCAATGGGGCGCCCAATGGCCTAGTGGTCCGGACACGTGCTGCATGTGGGCTCTAGTGCGGCCTGGTAGTGTGCCGCGGGTTCATGTCTCGACAGCCTTTGCGTGTCACTCCCCGTCTGTCTGTTTCCTGTCATTCTCCATTGGTTCAATAAAGGCAGAAAAGGCCTCTTCTTTCATCGATTCAGGACGATGGTGAGGCAATAGCTGCGTAGTTACTGATGAGAGAGGTAGACTTGCTGAGCCATTTGGTGTTGCAGCCACCCAGTTCCGAATATGCTCAGATTATTATTAAAGTCTCATCTCTACTTTATTAATCACAGCAATTCCGTAAACACCTTATTTCACAATCTTGACTGGGAACTCAATGCAAAATAGGTTCTTGTTGGCATCATCAATCAGTTGCCATCTGACGGTTAGTTCCATTAGGGGATACTCTTTCTTCACATGCAGCTGCGTCTCATAACGATATTCTGTCTGCTCTTGAATGGGGCAACTAATTCCTGATTTGCAGCCGTCGGTCTCAGAGAGGCCGTCCCATTTGATGGGGAAACCAAAAATTATTCCGTGGACAAGTGCTTCGCTAGTTTGGCTCTGCACATAACTGGTGAATGTCACTTGGATTTTGTAGTCCCGCCCTTTGTGAAGTAGACAAGGTAGTCTACTGCACGGAGTGATGTCAACCACGGACACTTTTCCAGAAGTTGATCCACAGTTTTTGTACTTGATTTGGTGTGCAGAGGTGAGCGCCAAGATAGAAAACAGTAGAATCAAAATTCTTCGTAATTCCATGGTGTCTGAATTCATCTAAGTTACTACTGGTGAAGCTCAAAATTAATAATTCAATCAGAAAATATAGTAATGACATAGCTTTGCTCTGACGTCACACACAATACATAGTGTTTCTAAGCATGCCTACCAACGTCAATTTGCACAGCTGTGGTCCACTGCAAGAGTCTTCAACAGGGGGTTCCTGGGCCCCCTGGTCCTCTGAGCTACTACAAGGGTTTGCCAAATCTTTGTGAGAGCATGCACCCCCCTATGCACGCATGTACAGTACATACACAAATACAGTGAAGTGCACACAAACATACATAGTAGGTATACTGTACGCATGCACTCACTTATGTGCCTTTTCCACCGGAATACCATAACATTGCAGGATACAAATGTATTTGTAAATTGCATATATATGAATGGGTGTGAATATAACATGTAAAATATTTAATTATTGTGCCAGAGGTCTCCATAAACACAAAAGACTAGGCATTTAGGGATGATAAAATATGTATTTTGGGATGAATAACAATACATATCCATCTGCAGGCTCCTAAGCTAGCTAATGTAACTCTATGCACTATGGTTACTGAAGTCAATGGGGAAAATCAAATGAATGGCCATACAGTATATGGAGATCTCTGTGTCAGTCCTTGTCCCTTTTATACCCATATATGGAGATTCCTGTTGTCATCAATAGAAATCCCATATACTGTATGGACACTGTATGGTCAGTCTCATGTGCTATAACCTCTGAAACCCAGGCTTGGTTTGGCGATCGGAAGAAAAATAAGCCTGGGCGATCGCGTTAAAATCACTGTTGGAGCAAGTGTAGAATTTCCCTAACCAATCAGAATGCAGAGAGGCGTCGCACCGAATTCGTTGGTCATGACGCAGCAGCGTTCTCTGCGCTGAGGAGCAGAGGAGGGTGGGGGGGAGAAGACATGCTATTGGCCAGAGACTCCCGGAGAGATCTCCGGGTCCGCCCATCTCCATACAGAAACTGTCCGCGTTAGATCAGAGTGCATGTACTATGAGGCTATCAGTCATCTATGATGAGAGTCATCTCCATATTTAGGAAAAAGTTTTGTTTTTGCATTTTCCCATTCAAGACAATGGAGAAAATATATTCACTAATGAATTGATGTAAACCAGTAAGACTCCCTAATCGGGAGATACTGTAAGCAACCGTCACGTCGCATGTATACACAGATTGGCCTGTAAGTAGATTTCAAATATTATTAAAAAATATATACAGTAACCACTTCAGCCCTACTGTATATAGACTTTGAGTTTAGAGATACTGTGTACCGCTTTGCATGATTTGTGAGCAAAGTCAGTAGGGGCATATAACGGATAACTCTTAGCAAAATGCAAAGAAAGAAAGAAAGAAAGAAAGAAAGAAAGAAAGAAAGAAAGAAAGAATGTTGGACAAGTACTATATTCTGGTTGGGCAACCACACTAATAATAACTCACCGGGTTCTCCATTTTTTTTACAGTTTTGGACAGAGGATTTTATTTATTGCTTTCATGCTTTTGTGTATGCCATGCGCCCAAGCATGTGCGCATGCATGCTTTTGTGCATGCGCGCATGCGTGTGTGTGTGTGTGTGTGCGTGCATGCTTTTGTGCATGTGTGCGGTGCGGTGCGGTGGGGTGGAGGCATAATTTGGGCACACAGGTTTGGCACCAGAACAGAAGAATGTCCCACAGGTGACAGGGCTTTAACGAGTCTCTTCCACTCTGCTTTTATTAGCGGAGCGTTTCTCCTTTCAAGATACGAGGACTTGCTCTGGCTAACTGGACACAGACTTTTGTTTCCCCCCCATTTTTTTTTGCCAATTTCCTTTGATTTAATTACTACCATGTGTTGCAGACTGCCAGCACTCATTAAGAAGAACCTGCACACGCATGGTCCCGTGGACCAAGAAAATGCTTACACACACGCACGCACGTACAGTACAGTACGTAAATACACAAACACAGTGAAATGCACACAAACATACATAGTAGGTGCATGCATGCATGCATACTGTATACTGTACGCATGCACTTACTTATGTGCCTTTTCCACTGGAATACCATTGCAGGATACAAATGTATTTGTAAATTGCATATGAATGGGTGTGAATATAACATATATTTAACGTAAAATATTTAATTATCGTGCCAGAGGTGTCCATAAACACGCAAGAATATGCATTTAGGGATGATAAAATATGTATTTGGGGACGAATAACAATAAATATCCATCTGCTGGTTCCCAAGCCAGCTAATGTAACTCTCCACCATAGTTGCAGCTCTCTCTCTCCCCACACACACACGCACGCACGCACGCACGCACGCACGCACGCACGCACACACACACACACACACACACACACATAGTTAATTAACACCCTACCTGATCATACTACAAGTGTCACATACACACAACATATCAAAAGTAGCTTCCAGATCTATTTTTCAGCCAAACATCGCTCTTTTGAAGCATTTCACTCATACTCTCTTTCACTATATCTCATGCTCTCTCCATCCAGTAGGCACACTACCAAGCTAAATCCTGACTTGCATTGTAGTTTAGGCTATACAGTATACTCCATGCATAGCATTATGATAAAAAAGAAGATGATGTAATTGGGACGAACAGAAACAATAAGGCGCCGTCCATCAAATACAATTTTAGGTGAATCCGACCTTTCGACCACATGGAGCCGGCGTTTTGGGTGCACAAACACATTTTTTAAACCGGCTCCCAGAGTGAAAAGATCTGAAGACGCCGCCGCCTTCACAGAGAGAGAGAAAGAGAGAGAGAGAGAGAGAGAGAGAGAGAGAGAGAGAGAGAGAGAGAGAGAGAGAGAGAGAGAGAGAGAGAGAGAGAGAGAGAGAGATAGTTGTGAGGTAGCTAGTTGGCTGGCTGACAGCTCTTCAATTGGTTTTAAAAATAATCAATTGATGGAGTAATTAATAATAACCTCCAAGTTTTAGACAGATTATCACTGAGACAGAGAGAGAGAGAGAGAGAGAGAGAGAGAGAGAGAGAGAGAGAGAGAGAGAGAGAGAGATGCATTACACCTGTTACCTGCAAACACTTATTGATGCTTACGAACACCTAGCCTGGGATCACTTCCAATTTCTGGCTTTTGATCCGGTCGGGAGCGGATGTCGTCCTACGTCGAAACGGACTACACTTTGGCCGGAACTACCAAACCGGAATCAGTTTTAACCCAAAACAATTCCCTGCGCTCAATGACATAATTTTAGTACCTACCCCCAAAAAAACCTTGATGCGGCGTAGTTTTGCATATTTTTTGAAAAGTCTGTTTGATATATTCATATTTTAGTCCAACTAGCAGCGACTGGCAAGACAACACTCCTCTAGCATTTAGATAGGGATTGGGGAAACAAGCGGGGAACCAAAACAAAGCGACGCCGCTTCTGCCATCCAGTCGAGGATGCCATCCGATCGAGACCGGATGAAACGACCAGTTTAGTAAACGAGCACCAGGCTTTCCCCAGAGAAAGCCTGATGACGCGAGGTTAACGAACACCTGAAAGATAATGTAGAATAATAACCAGTAAGACGCCCCAAGGGCGAGAAACAACAGAGACTGACACAGTATGTCCATATAGGGCATTCCCAGATATGGGCTTAGTATTGATGACATGCAGGGATCTTGGCCATATATGGAGCATGACATGAGGCGTGACACACGGACGGACCAGGCGTGTTGTTGCCTGGATTATTCATGAAGCATTCCCGGAACAGAAAGATCCCATGATTGGCCGCTAGTTGCGCTGTTTTCCCCCCGTGAGTTACCAAAACGAATATTTCTCCATTGGACCCCAGTCATTTCCCCCTTTGATTTTCTAACCTTAATAAACATCGTCATAAATACTTTATGGTTCCTGTTGCTAGTAAAAAACTGCCTTTCAATCACAATGATATGCGTTTTGTGCAATATGGTCCCATTTATGTTAAAATTGATGATAAAGTTGCGGGGAGCGTGGACAACTAAACTGATACCAGCCGGCTATGTGCTTTATTTCGGGAGGCTCAACACCACATTCTCCCATGTATTCTTGCGGTTCCACGTGACCGTTGGCAGCCAATAGCATTCCTTATGATTCCTGGGGGTACCATTAAAACAATGATGGCGACACCCATACAAGGGACAAAAAAGCGTAATTTTTGCAGCATAGAAAGAAATGGCTTCGCACCGTCCATGTTTTTTTACAGTCTATGGACATGATCGGACGGACATGATCTGCAGGTTTTCATACTAAATGCGACCTACGGTCGCAACAATTAAAGAAAAAGTATATGGTAAATGTGAAGATGCCAGTAGGCTACTCAGTAGACTGAGTCTGGACTCTGGACACATGAAGTGCTCACTTCCACATGTTGCAAATGATTATTCAGGTGTTGCCCTCATTACGTTGCTTTCTCCAAGATTGTGGAAAGAAGTGGACAAGTCAACTATAGTTGAATATGTGTAATATTTATGCAAACGCATTAACATGCATTGTCAAACTTATAAATGTAATAACCCACCCAGTTATGAATGGCATTTATAAAAAAAAAAGCAGAATAACAAGATGATGTGCGTGCGTGCGTGTGTGCGTTTATGCATATTTCAGAGTGTGAAGCCACCGACATGATTGGAGCAGCTGTGCTGGGTATCAGTCTACTTGGCTGTTCCGGTGTTCCCTGCCTCTGATTGGTCCCCACATTCCAACGCCTCACAGACCAATCAGTGTGTGTGTGTGTGTGTGTGTGTGTGTGTGTGTGTGTGTGGGGGGGGGGGGGGGGGGGGGGGTACAGTGTGCTCGCAACTTAACGATTTTGCGTTGACACAACTGTTTATTCAGAAACCGTGAAGGTTTATTGTTTAACAGTTAAAGGTGCTGTTAAGTGAAATACTGTTGTTAACATGAGTGTTAAATACTGTAGCTCTATATTCCCATAGATATACTGACTGTTATTTATCTGTTATGTGTCTATGTAAGAACACTGATGATAGTGCCGACAAATCTATGAAGCCATCAAAGCACCAACATACAGTATCAGAATCATAATAGACTTCACATCACTGGTTTACAGATGTTAACATTTTGCTACTTTATAAGCCTTTATATACCGTATGTTTTGATGTAAATACTTTCGTACTTTTACCCAAGTAAAATTGAATTGAAATTCTGGCTTCTACTTGTAATGGAGTATGTCTACATTGCAGTATTGATACTTTGACTTAAGTAAAATAAGTGAGTAATTTTCCCACCACTGCCAACTATAGTGGCGTTTAGGAGGCTAAGTGCATCAGTTGGAGAACTAGGTCCATTATAAGTATTTGTACATTATCACTGATCTTCCACACCATGTACAAGGGGTAGGTGGAGGTATACAGTATATTATGTGCCAGACTTTGTATTCGCTCAGGCACGTGCACACATTGACATCAAAGGGGGCTTGAGCCCCTGCCCTTTTATCTGTATGTAAAAAGTGCCCTCTCCAGACCATCAATGCAGTTTTTACTATGGTGAAAGAAATGCAAAAGCCCTCTTTCCATGCCATACATGAAGGCAGCCGTACGCCACATCTCCAGTATTGACTTGATTATGCTTAGTTCAGTGTGGTATCAAGTAGTGAAAATAGCCCCTGCCTCTCTAACATTCTCTGCACGTCCCTGACGACGGTGCTGAGGGCCACAGATTGCAGGTGTACGAGCTCAGAGCTTGTCCCACCGACAGTGGAAAATAAGGAACCCCTCATGGTAACGTTAAATATACATGTGAAAAATATGTCATGCTAAAATTATTATTACATGCAAATTATGAAACGTAATAATAATAATAACTAGTCCTTACCCGTTCAAAGATATGAGCTCCGAAATGATGTGCAGTGTGTGGGTTATGGGATGTGCACTGTGCACACGGTATATGAGGGATGGAAAGTAACTTTAACTGGTACTTGCATGATAATATGTAGGAGCATCAATGTAAGAAATACCCGTTTCGTTTAATGGCTATGTGTGTGTGTGTGTGTGTGTGTGTGTGTGTGTGTGTGTGTGTGTGTGTGTGCAGCGGTTTGGACCGTGAGACCATCCGCAGAGTGGTCTGTGTTTCTTTTTGAGAGGGTCGGTCCGCCTGAAAAACGCGTTTTGGAACAAAACGGTTACGTTTTGCGCGTTTGTGACGCCCTCTACGGGTCGAATTGGAAATGCTTCTGGGGATTCGTTGAGTAAGCCACCCGCAACCTGTGGCAGAAATTCAGTGTTGACTCGACGTTTTGTTTGTGATTTATGGCTATTGTTTGCAAAACGGGC
>NC_137822.1:23496746-23506746 GCF_963921795.1 Nannobrachium achirus
CATGTGAAGCTCAACCAATACTCCAGCTAACACCACTCCCAGATGTTTTTCCGCACCTGAATTGCACCTCATTGGCTAAGGGCCCTGCCTGTGTACTGTCGTGGCAGAGCTTTATAAATAAATAATGAAGATAGCATAGAGTCCTCGCCTTTCAGGCGAGCCCACAATAAAAGGCACACAGAGATACAGCAATCTCCATATATGGGCAGGAAAGGGACACAGACAGACAAATGGGTACTCTCACAAGGAAAACCGGTATTGCATAACATGCGTTTCAACTTGCATTGTTCCCGAGTAGACTCGTGCCCAACGAGCTCAATACTACTACTACTAATAACTAGAAAGAATGCAATTCTAGCACCACTCCCCCATTAAACCCAATAGACTTACTATTTACAGACTTCCTCACACCTGCAATTCTGGGAAATTGCAAGTGTGGTTGCCTATATGTTGTGGCCAAATAGTCAGGTAAAGATTGACCAATCCTTGGGCTAGCACCACTTCCTCATTGAACTCAATGGACTTACTCTATAATAGTGACGTCACGTCACCGAGAATGCTGCTTCCTGATTGGCGAAATGTTGATCCACAAAAAAATGTATTGCCGCACTAGAACAATAGCGTGTTGCCTACAGCAGCCACACTAATAATAATAAAAAAATCACACCCAGTGTGAAGTGAGCGGTGCTAGTTATGAGTTAATGTCATTAAGTGTCCCGTGAAGCTTGGCCAATGTGTGATGATGCGGCACATACAGTACGTCTGTACACACAGACGAGGGACATACTGTACGTACATACAGACAAAGCCAGATGTAGAACTGGTTAGCACCGTTCAACAATAATTATTACTACCTATGTCATGTTGTTACATCAGGCAGACTACATGTTTGCTAAATAAATCCTGCTGACAGTGTAGGAGAGACATACTGTAGGAAAGATGAGGGGAAAAGTGTAGGAGAGACAGAACATAGGACAGCTGAGAGGGAGACAGCGTAGGAGAGAGGAGACTAGAGGGATTTGATCAGGGACCAGCATGGGTGTGGGAACATTTTTGTTTTGACCTACAGTATAGTGACTGTATACAAGACACTGAGTACTGTTTGGCTGAAAGCTGATTCTATAACTTCTAAAACTGATCACCTTCAACAGTTATGTTTACTGTGGGAGACCCAGCGGCAGGCACTGCAAAACTGTGTCATAATTGTGTAAATGATTGTACCCTAACATTACTGTATGTCTGACTGATGTGTGTCTGTCTGTCTGAATGAATGTTGTGTCTAATGTATAGTTTACTGTCTGAATGGATGTTGAGTCTAATGTTAAGTTTACTGTCTGAATGGATGTTGAGTCTAATGTTAAGTTTACTGTCTGAATGGATGTTGTGTCTGTCTTGTGTAGTTTACTCTCTGAATGGATATTGCTCTTGAATGGATAATAAGGCGTTGTGAGCTTGTAGATGGGTTCTTTTCGGCAAAGAGGTTTGGTGTAGAGGGAAAAAGAGCGAAAAGGTCATGTTTACTACAGTAAAGTATTGGTAAAGGTCTGAAAATACACATTAACGTGAATCCAGCATACATTGATGACAGTACTGGCAAACAAGTCTATGTGAAGCAATCTATGGAAAACTAATCTGCAACAACAATTTTATACAATATGTAGTGAGGGTCCCTGCTTCATCTCTAACCTCGCCTACCAGGCTTTCTGGGGGAAAGCCTGGTGTTCGTTCACAACAGGCCGTTTGGTTTCCGCCTAAAGCACGGAAACCACTAGAAGAAGCGACGTCGATTTGATTTGGTTCCCCCCGTTTGTTTCCCCAATCCCTTTTAAAATGCTCGAGTAGCCTAGTGTAGTCTTGCGAGTCGCTATACGAGTTGGACTAAAAGATGCATATACCAAACTAATTTTTCAAAAGCAAAACTGCTCCGCATCAAGGAGTTTATTAGGTAGGCCATAAAATTATGTCCTTGAGCGCAGGGGAATATTTTGGGTTAAAACTGAATCTGGTTTGATCTTTCCGGCAAATTGTAGTCCTTTGAGTACTACAACATGACATGTTGTGGTTTCCGCTCTTGACCGGTTACAACCCCGAAAAGTGAAGTGATCCCAAACTACTTCATCTCTCTCTCCACTAAGGGGTCCTCGGGCTAAAGAACGTTGAAGACCCCTGGGCTACTGTCTGAATGGATGTTGTGTCTAGATTATAGACACATAGTAGTATTGAATTTAATTGAATATAGTCTACAGTCTGAATGGATGGTGTTTAGTTTTTTTTTTAGTTTAGTTTAGTTTAGTTTATTTGATCAACGCATACATTTATATGTGTCATGTTGAATTAAATAACTTTAACTAATCAGATCTCAAGATCTCAAGACTTAATCATTCACATCTGCATGCAAAATGAGACACTTCACACAGAGCAAAACCCGGAGTGTTACTGTAATTCATCGCTCATATTGAAGAAGCTGACTTCATCTCTCGCATTCTTCACACCCCGTCGACACTCAAATCTAAGGAGATAGAACTCCTCCCTCTCCAGCTCCTATCAATACTTAATGGACAACGTTCGACACGAAGAGAGAGCGAATAAAGACGGCTATAGGGTGCAGTGATGTTACCACTGTCGACATTGTTCCAAGCAGCTGACAGCTTAAATCAAGTGCACCTCCAACGGTTCAAACGTTTGAGGGGGTTTCTCGACATCTGAATCTGATCGCGCTGTGCCTCATGATCCATATAAAAACCTAATAAGGATCAGGCTTTGGGCCTCCTGTGTTCCCCTGTCTCACACCCAAAAAAATGAAAAGAAAATCTGTCTCCCTTCCTGTCTATGTGACTGCCTGTCTTCCTGCACACACACATAGTAGAACTGTGAGTGTTAGTTTAACTATGACTGTAAACATGGACATTGTCTGACAATGGCCAAAATGATTATTTTATCATTATTTTACGCTTTTTGTGGTCATTTTTGAATAGAAACACATAAATGAAGCTTAATCTATTCTATAAAATATTTTCGAAACATTCTTTTTATTTTAGCGTCCGTTTTTCAAGAAAAAGTTGACTATAACTCCTTTAATATCGTATACTAGTCTCTAGGACAGTATAGTGGTTCTCAACCTTTTCAGGCCGTGACCCCCAAAATAGTCTATTTTCTAAATTTCTGCCGCTAATATTTGCTGATTTGGCCAATGTTTTATTCGTCATTTTAGAGGTATTAAAAACATTGCACAGTAAGTTAATCATCTGGGGACCCCCCAAAATAATTTGGGGACACCCTTGGGGGTCCCGACCCACAGGTTGAGAACCATTTTCTTTCTGCCTCGTTGTCTGTAAAAGGTCACACAATGCTCGCTTTAGACAAAACAAACAAAATACTGAAAATTAGGCAGACAAATCCATTAAAGATCAAATTAAACCAGCTTAAATCACTCATGCTTTGCCACTAATTGTCCAGGACATGGTTTTCAAAAGTGTTCACACATCTTAAACCAACAAAACATTTCAAAAGAAATTATAGAACAATGGTCAAATGAGGCTTCCACAGACTTCACGATAAAACAAAGTGAGAAAACTCACCAATGCTAAAACAGAGTTACACACACACACACACACACACACACACACACACACACACACACACACACACACACACACACACACACACACACACACACACACACACACACACACACAGAGTCTACAGTAAAATCCTTCGTGTTCATTTATCTATTTGTTTTCTGAGAGTTTACAATTGTAACCAACAAACTCCCAGGGTTAAATTGAGACTGAGGATTGGAAGCAGACATCTATCTAATAGTCAACATATGGAAGCTAGAAGCTCACTGCCAAAAACACAATCAGGACGGTTTTATTTAGAACACACTGGATTAATAAAAGATCTGACATCAAAGACCTGATTACTTCAACACTCTGCAGGGTTCTGAAATGAATCACATTTTACCTTTCTTTCTTTCTTTCTTTCTTTCTTTCTTTCTTTCTTTCTTTCTTATCAGGAGGTATTAGGCGTCTTTTGAAGAAGGGGGATGAAATAGAAAACATTCGTCATGATGGCTGCTGATAGACTGACAATGGAGTGTGTGCGTGTGCATGTGTGTGCGTGTGTGCATGCATACAGAAATTGATGGGTCACCATTCAATGTAAGTCTAACACAAGCGACAATGATGAAACCATAAAACCAGTACCAGTAAAAGAATTGTATTTAAATGAATGAATGAATGAATACATTGTCAGAATCCACCCTGTTCTTTGTTTATTATCTTTCGACCGTCAAAAATGCTACAAATGTCACTGACTTTTTATTCGCTTTTCAATCAAATTAGGAACAAATGGGTTTGTGATTAATATCACTATGACCGTCAAATAGGGTTTTTATACCCCATAGGCCTACCATCTGAACTGTAATCGCATTCACAAATTTGTGGGTGGGGCCTATTTCTTACAAAATAACGCCATAATGTCGTAAACGCAACATGAATCAGACCCAAACATCAATCTGTGTCGTACAAGCTCCATTTCCACCCCATTACTTCATCTTGTCCTGGCAGGCTGCACCCCTGACACAGCCCTGGGTAGGCAACCCGGCCCGGTGGAGATCTGAGTAGCACACCTTTCAGCATGGATCAGTAAATTTAAGAGTCTTAGAGTTCAAATGAACACTCGTGATTTTACAGTGTGAGTGGAGGAGAGTGGACAGACTATACCGGTGCGTCCCCTAAGACTATGGTTACATCAGACTGGCACAGACTGATTAATAGCATAGGAGAGAGAGAAGGAGAGAGAGAGAGCATTTCATTTCATTTCATCATACGTACATTTAAAGATAAATAAAATTAAACGATCATACTTGTGAGGATGGTGACACTAATCCTCCTTTCAGTCTTTGGCGATATGTGTTTGTAAACACATGCACAACCGAGCAGTGGCACGGTGACAGTGGGTTTGAGGAACAGCACTGTAACCAAGATATGTTCATTTATTTTAAGATATAGGTTAAAGCAAACACGTGACACGTTCAACCAAAATCAGCATATCAGTATTATTATGTACTACATGTATGTAACGTCATTAACACATATTTTCATAGCAAGTACACAAGAAGGTGCGTTTTGTCTCAAATCGTCTCATGAATGCAGTTAGACAGCGATAAATCTCATATTTTTGATTTTATGGGACAAGAAATTAATACAAGAGTTCTCTTTGTCTTCTAAGTGAGTTTGGTTGAGCGTGTCACCGTAAAATACAAGTGTTTTTCTTTCTCTCTCCAGGACAGAAATGTTAAAATAAATGACAAATACCGAATACTGTAGAGAAATGGAACTAAAGACCAGCTCATTTCCTGCTATCCCTGTCGAAACCGGAGATTTCCCGCTGTACCGCGCTGCCATGCCGGTAGATCCCGGAAATGTAATTAGCTTTTATCATTATGAAACAATTAAAAGTATGATCGCTGTATATAGCCGATTCGGACTCTTTAGGCCCGCCTCCTAACTGTATCCGGCCGTATTTCCTGTTTTGACCGGATCTAGGTTTCCGTATCCGGTCTAAGGTCCAATCGTAGCTCCTGTCCCATAGGTTTCCATTGTAAACAAGGAAGCTGCCTGCACGGCCATAACATGGTCTTTTTTCACACAGATTTTTTTATTTGGAAACTGTTTGATTCTTTTACCCGCCTGGCATATGATCTGCGCACATATTGTCTGCTATGTGCGCGACGTGCCCTCGCAGGACCATAGCGCACAGCTCGGCGTTTTACAAGAGCTTTTCTGTAAACAGTGGCAGATACAGCCTGACAACGGATATTTCTTTTTCCAATGGGATTGTTTTTTTCGAAAGCTGTGGTCCGGTCGTCTGCAACGCTGGTACATGTTCCATGCACAGATCGTGCGCAATGCGTGCACGTGCCCACGTTAAAAGGTAAGGACAATTTGGCAGTTGCTGAGTTCAGGCTATGTTTAAAATGGCAGAGAAAAAGCTAGTATGAATAACAAATATTCAACATATCAACATATTGTTGCTGTCGGGTGGAAACCTCATCATGTCCAAACCTGTTACTTTTCAGGATTGCAATTATTTTTGCTACTTTTGTGTGACACAGAAGTATGACAAAGTAGGGCATTTATCGATATTATTAAATAAGAGGTTAAAATATGGAGATAAGAGGTTTCTGTCAGACAGCAACGATATCCTATAGACTATAAAAAAAAGGTCCCACACGTCTGGAAAGGCAGGTACCCTGCTGCTCTGAGATGAGCCGGAGCATTCTCTCCTATCTCTCAAACATGGTCTCTATGTCAGCTTTCCTACTCTCTTCCTACGCTATCTCCCTCTCAGCTTTCCTACTGTCTGTCTCTCCTACACTGTCTCCCTCTCAGCTTTCCTACTGTCTGTCTCTCCTACGCTGTCTCCCTCTCAGCTTTCCTACTGTCTGTCTCTCCTACGCTGTCTCCCTCTCAGCTTTCCTACTGTCTGTCTCTCCTACGCTGTCTCCCTCTCAGCTTTCCTACTGTCTGTCTCTCCTACGCTGTCTCCCTCTCAGCTTTCCTACTGTCTGTCTCTCCTACGCTGTCTCCCTCTCAGCTTTCCTACTGTCTGTCTCCTACACTGTCTCCATCTCAGCTTTCCTACTGTCTGTCTCTCCTACGCTGTCTCCCTCTCAGCTTTCCTACTGCCTGTCTCCTACACTGTCTCCATCTCAGCTTTCCTATTGTCCGTCTCTCCTACACTGTCTCCCTCTCAGCTTTCTTATTGTCTGTCTCTCCTACACTGTCTCCATCTCATCTCTCCTAATCTCCGTCTCTCTTACTCTGTCTCGCTCTCAGCTTTCCTACTGTCTGTTTCTCCTGCAAATACATATTTTTAACAACGAAGATATTCAGCAAATTGTTTTCAGGATTTGCATTTGTCTTTCTGGCAGGAAATGTTCCTCTTTTAAAAATAACTAAATGTAAAGCCAGTACAGGGTTGTCAACATTGGACGGTCAGAATCCAGGAGATTAATTTTTTGGGGGGTGCGCGGATATATATTTTTTCCTGTGCTCTGTTGAATTTTGTGCATGTTTGATACTTTTATCAGGCTTGCTTTACTAGCACTGGTACAATTTCAGCCTTAAAATGCCAAATGTAGGTGAATAATAATGACTTCTCATCTTTAAGTCATTACACGTATATGATCTTTCTTGCATGCATTGCCCCCAACCCTAAAGCGGGGGGTCTGGGGGTCCTCCCCCCGAAAAAATGTAACATAGTAGATGTCATTTCCTGTGTTCTGGTGAATTTTGTGCATGTTTTATACGCATGTATTGATGACTGAACCAAAGGACATCTTTAACGATGACTTCTAATTTTTAAGTCATTACTTAAGTGAATATGTGTCTGATCTTTCTTGCATTCATTGCCCCACCCCTAAAGCGGGGGGTCTGGGGGTCCTCCCCCAGAAAAAAATGTACATAGTAGATGTAATTTCCTGTGTTCTGGTGAATTTTGGGAGTTTGATACCAAATCCAGGAGAAATCCAGGAGATTTGCCAATCCAGGAGACTCCCAGGAGAGGGGTTCAAAATCCAGGAGACTCCTGGGAAATCCAGGAGAGTTGACAAGCCTGAGCCAGTATAGTGTTTTTGGTAGCGTGCAGAGAATGAGGCGGCTCAGTAGCGTTTGCAGATTATAATCTGATGGAAAAGGGATTAAGCCTTAATCCCGTACAATGTTAACCTGATAGCACAATAACACGCCTTAAAATGACCTACTAGATTTGAAAAGGAAAATGGACAATGCAGCATTTCACGCACGCACACGTGCACACGCACGCACGCACACATATGGGTGTAAGAGGCCATAAACGCAAACACAGCTATTCACACCGTTCCGTGCATGCAAAGCCACACACGCACACATGCTCAGACGCACGCACGTACGCACATGTGCACGCACATGTGCACGCACACGCACACACACACACACACACACACACACACACACACACACACAGTCTATTTATAAAGTTATAATTGCATAACATGCTGTGCTCCAATTCCAGTAGATTGAGCACACAGGAAGTCTGCACTCGCTGCACCCTTCACTTGTACACAATAATACCGTGCACTCGTGTGCGCACACACACACACGCACACGCACACATACGCACGCGCACACACACACACACACACACACGCGCATGTACACACACAAACACACACACACACACACAAACACACACACACACACACACACACACACACACACACACACACACACACACACAATACTCGGAAAACCATGTACAGTACATTAAACATACAAACGTTCCTTTAAACTGCACAAATGTTATGGTCATCATGGAAAAACACACACAGAAACAACAACATTCTTCATTGAATTTTTTGGGTAATGGAAGAAGTATCATGTATATACATTGTAAATGTACACACACACACACACACACACACACACACACACACACACACACACACACACACACACACACACACACACACACACACAATTAGCTACATACTGTGTTGATTTAAAACATTATTATTATTATTATTTTTTCTAATTCAAATCTTCTTTATCCCCATGGAAAGAAAAAAGAAAATCCTGTCTCACAGTAACAATGATTATGTCCTGTAAATTAAATTAAATTAAATGTGTTTATTAAAAAAGTGTTAGGCCAATATTATTTCTTTATCTCTTATCATATTTATTTACATTTATTTAAATATAACACACACGTCCTGTCAATAATATAATATTGTATTTGAAATACAGCACAAGCACACGTGTCGTTAAGTTGGGAGTCGCCACATTTGTTTTAGTTTTGTAGTAGTGACATATTTCAATCCATGCAATAATGAATAATACATGTGTTTTATTGTGTGCAATAATTCACATTACGAATCGAATGAACGAATAGCTAGTCTACCCTGAAAATATAAAATATAATACAGAAATTAATTTGATCAAGAATAAAAAAAAATCTGCCTCAATTAAAACTAAAATAAATATTGGGAGCAAAGAATTTCACGGATCATTTCCACGATATATAAAATACATAAATATAATAACTACTTTTTGAAATGTTGAAAATCTGCCAAAATGTAAATTACATTTAAAAGCTATTTGAGCTAATTAATCACCAAAATAGTCAAAACCTAAAAAGAAATGGGTTGAACAAAAAATATATCAGCTCCTCCATTATAATTACTGAGACTGTATGATATGTATTTCATCTAATTTTACAGAGAGGCATAATGAAACACATTGTTGTATTATTATTATTATTATTATTTTTGTGTGGGTGTGGGTGGGGGGGGGGGGGCATTGGCAGGGGCCTGTGTGAGGACTCTGCTAATTAAAACTTACTGAATATTCAAAATGTCGCGTTAGCATAACAATGGAGGCCGGCCGGCCACGTTTTAAATGAGCCTTTTGTTTTAGCCGGAGCCTCATTAAACCAACAGGCCTTCAGCGGGCGAGACTGTAGCTAACACACACCCCGTCTCTCTCTCTCTCTCTCTCTCTCTCTCTCTCTCTCTCTCTCTCTCTCTCTCTCTCTCTCTCTCTCTCTCTCTCTCTCTCTCTCTCTCTCTCTCGCTCTCTCCTTCAGTCCTCTCGCACCCAAACAAGAACCCCCAGCCCTGATTCCAGTCCAGAACTCCCATCAATCCCAGGACTGGCTTCTCTTCCCCTAAACCCCAAATCCTCAATTGAAATTTCATCCTCTCCCCCTCTCTCCCTCTCTCCCCCTTCTCTCTCTCTCTCTCTCTCTCTCTCTCTACAACATGTAGAATGTCAGCCACCTTCACTTTCTTCATCATTCATATATATATTTTCTTTTCTCCTTCACAGCAGAAATGTCAAAACACCGACAGTACACACACACACACACACACGCACACGCACACGCACACGCGCACACACGCGCACACACACACACACACACACACACACACACACACACACACACACACACACACACA
>NC_137822.1:23511746-23515179 GCF_963921795.1 Nannobrachium achirus
CTCTCTCTCTCTCTCTCACTCACTCGCTCACCCCGCTGTGAGCTTCCTTGTTTTTTTCACACGACAATTCCTTCAGTTGCATTTTTCCCATATGGCCACGGCGGAGACACGCTGGATATGCAAAGCAGCAAGAAGCCCCATTTCTGACGCGCGCGCGAGAACGGAGAGAGGGAGAGAGAGAGAGAGAGAGAGAGAGAGAGAGAGGGTTGGACTAAGCGCTCCCCCCCTCCCTTCCAGCATCGCCTGCCCCTCCTCTCTCCTCCCCTCCCTCCCTCGCTCTCACGAAGGCAGGCAGGCAGGCAGGCACGCGCACACACACACGCGCGCGCGCACATGGCATGCACGCACACACACACAATGTCCCACAGTACATCTGTTTGCCTCTTTTTCTGACGCGCACCACACACCCACACTCACATGAGCTGACAGAAGCATGCGCGTGTGCGCACACACGCTTGCATATGCTCACAAACGCATGCTGCAAGTGAATGCACACACACGCACGCGGTGCGCGGGCACACACACACACACACACACACACACACACACACACACACACACACACACACACACACACACACACACACACACTCATGCCGACACTCTTTCAACTTTCCACATAAATCTGGAAGCTATCCCTTGAATTGAGCTGCAGTCGGCTGGCTTTGAAGAAACACCAATATTCACTTTTTCCATCGCTTTTATGACTGCATGCTTTCTTTCAACTCCTCTCCCCTCCCCTCCCCTCCCCTCCTCCCCTCTCCGCCTCTCCTCTCCTCTCCTCTCCCTTCACCTCCTCTCCTCTCCTCTCCTCTCCTCTCCTAAACTCTCTAAATATTGAAATTAATTTCCCAGAGGTTGGCTTGGGTATATTCTGGTCCTGTCTAATAGACTGTGGAACTTCAGAGAGGCAGGGAGGGAGGGAGGGTGAGAGAGAGAGAGAGAGAGAGAGGTTGACAGCAGATGAAAGACAATAAGACCATCATATAAGTTGTGTTTATCACCCTTTAGACTTCCTGAGTCAAAATAGTGACATAATAGACAGACAGACAGTCGGCTGTTTTCACTAGTTTAAATCATTTTAAAAATGATAAATACAAAGGACCGGTTTTGGACATACAAGGTTTCCAACCGACAACGGCGATATACTGTATAGACTATAGAGAGATATAGATAGATGTCACTTATCTCGTTCTCTCTCTCTCCTCTCTCTCTTGTCTCTCACTCAACCTAACACTTTCCCCCCGCCCATCTCTCTCTCTCTCTCTCTCTCTCTCTCTCTCTCTCTCTCTCTCTCTCTCTCTCTCCCTCTCTCTCTCCCTTCTCTCTGGGCTTTAATTTTGATTAAAAAGTGAACTGCAGGAATAGAATGGCAGGCTGATGCACATCTAATAAGTGGACCATCTGTGTGCGGTGCTGGCTGGCACGCTCCCAGCATTGTACTGACTGGATGACTGGGAGGGGGGGGGGAGGGGGGGGGGGGCTGGGGGTGTTGAGGGGAAAAAATAAAACTCAGAGACAACGTCTGACCCGGTTGAGGAGGGAAAAAAAGAGCAGAGGCAGCATTTATCTTTTTTTTTCTTTCTAATGCTTGGTCAACAACCTTGGGGTGGGGGGGGGGGGGGAGAGAGAGAGAGAGAGAGAGAGAGAGAGAGAGAGAGAGAGAGAGAGAGAGAGAGAGAGAGAGAGAGAGAGAGAGAACGAGAGAGAGAGAACGAGAGAGAAAGAGAGTGTAAGGAAGGAAGGGAGGGAGGGAGAGTGGTGCAGAAAGAAAGAAAGAAAGAAAGAAAGAAAGAAAGAAAGGTGAAGAAACAATGGATATAAATCAATGATTTCCTTGTGAATCTGAAAGGGAGGTCAAAGGTGAAGAGGAGAGAGAGAGGGAGGGGGCACGGGGGGGACTGCACCTGTGTGGAGGAGAGGAGAGGAGAGGAGAGGAGAGGAGAGGAGAGGGTACAAATGCCAAACAGACGCTTAAACTTAACTTGGTAAATTAAAAAATCACACCTGTGTGAAGTGAGCAGTGCTAACTTCACTCTAGAAAATGGATTCAATGATAGACATGCTGTCACTTATCAGAAAAAGGACAATGTAACTTTTTTTCTTTTTTTTTTAGGTATTTCTACTCCACTACACATAGGATCCAAAAATTGTACTTTTACTCCACTACAATTTATTTTATGGATTTTACAGATTATTTACGGATGGATTCAGAATCAATGGGGGTACATTTATTGTAATCAATTTTTTTTGAATGCGACAAAAAACTAAATATATTATTGAACTCAAGTCTCTATGGCATTAGTAATCAATAAGAAAATAAAAAGTCATTTTGGGGGTGAACTACTCCTTTAAGTGTATTTTGATGCCCATACTTTCGTACTTTTAATCAAGTACATTTTGAATTCCGGACTTTTACTTGTTGCAAGAGTATTTCTATATTGCAGTATTGATACTTTAACTTAAAGTTATACCATGTAACTTTTTTTATAAAACAAATCTTAAAATTGTCCTAACTGTTAAATCGCTAAAGTTTTAGAACACCCACTCCGTTATTTTCAGCTTCTGAAGCCTTCTCTTTATATGTTTTCTATGATCCTGACCGGGCCCCGGTTTTCGCGGAAAAATTACGTCATCATACACTACCGGCCAATCACAGCGAGGGTTACACACTGCCGGCCAATCACAGCGCATCTTGAAGTGGGGTCGCTATCACAATAGGGCGGCCATATTTGTAGGCGCCCGTGTGTCTCTATACTCGGGTAAAGCATGGGTGAAGGAGTCCGTTTCTCCGGAATGCCTGAACGCACAGGAACCAGGGACCCCTCTAAAGATAGATCTCGGCGAGGTGGAGGCAGACGCGGGGGTGTGAGGCCCGGTCCACGGCGAAAAACGGCCGAAAGATGCGGACGCGACCGCGGTTTGCTATAGAGCTACTGACCACTAGTTGAGCAACTTACACAGTATAGCTTTAAGTAAATCAATTGAATACTTTTTCCACCACTGCCTTTAGAACATTTAACATTCCTAGAACCTCTCCTCTCCATATTTCTTCTAATAAAGTAATGCCCTATACCGTTGTTCCCTATAGAGATTGGCAGATCACACATGTCACACGTGTTTTCTTATTTTTTTCTCAAAAAGCGCCTGCTTAGAGATTTGGAGGCACCAGCAGGGGTGTCAATTGGGTATGGCAGGGGTATGCAGCTGCCATACCCTGGGTCCAGGGGGAAAATAAAAGTTACTTTTAAATATAAATCCATGAATGTCTCTTTGTCTATCTGTGCTGGTTATTATGTTGTTAAATTACAGTAAAACAACTACAAATGCAAAATTTAACAAAAATGGTTACAACAAGGTATTATAATTATATTCTCCACACTTGTATTCTCCCCATCTTGACAAAATGGTATATTCCCAGGTTCCGCAGGTC
>NC_137822.1:23515379-23530379 GCF_963921795.1 Nannobrachium achirus
TGGTTACTTTAACAAGGTATTATAATTATATTCTCCACACTTGTATTCTCCCCATCTTGACAAAATGGTATATTCCCAGGTTCCGCAGGTCAGCTGCACAGGTGCAATGATTGTGGCACGTTTACTAACATGCCAAGTTTAGCTGCACTTGAACAACCGTTCCAGGCTGCCATATCCAGCCCAAGAAACCGTAGAAACCCGGGTAAAAAAAGAGGACAAAACCTGATTTTTTCGCGAGGACTCCCATATTTGCCATACCCTAGCTTTTGCTGAACTGACACCACTGGGCACCAGGTATCAGTCAAGAGTTGACTTGCCAGCACATTTTTGTGTCAGTTCAGCACGCATAGACAGACAGACAGACAGACAGACAGACAGACAGACAGACAGACAGACAGACAGACAGACAGACAGACAGATAGAATGTAGTCAATGCAATGTTGTAAAAGTGTGTGTGTGTGTGTGTGTGTGTGTGTGTGTGTGTGTGTGTGTGTGTGTGTGTGTGTGTGTGTGTGTGTGTGTGTGTGTGTGCGTGTGTGTGTGTGTGTGTGTGTGTGTGTGTGTGTGTGACATCCATCAGAGTTACCACTTACTGGAAAAAAGTATGAGAGAGAGTGAGACAGAGAGACAGACAGAGAGAGAGAGAGAGAGAGGAGAGAGAGAGAGAGAGAGAGAGAGAGAGAGGCGGGCGAACAAGGGCTGCTGCACACTAATTATGTATGCATGATTTAATCTGCAACTCATTAATATGCAAATGTATTCATATGTTAGTTACTAAATTAAAAATGCAAAGCAGTCCTTATGGTGATTTCTCTGTGATATTTTTTTTTCTTTGCCGAGCTAACGAACAGAACATTTTGGGAAATACAACAAATTAGGGTGGTGTAGGACTGGGGTGGGGGGTGCTAAAACTTCACCCAAACTTCCTGGACTTAATGGTGTGTGTGTGTGTGTGTGGGGGGGGGGGGGGGGGGGACATTGTTGATTGGGCAGAGACCCCATTGATTCTGATTGAGATAATCTCGTATCTCCAAGTTTCAAATGTGTATGTTTTTTTCTCAAAGTAAAGCCCTGCTTCATCATACAAGGCCGTCGCACAAAAGTAGTGAATACAGCCGATCTACAAGCACACAACGCCATTGAGGCATTGTGTGCTTGTAGATCGGCTGTTTTCAGTAGTTTAAATCATTTTTTAAGTGACAAATACAGAACGAACGGTTTTGGACATACAATTGGTTTCCACCCGACAACGACGTAATGCTAAAAAAAGTGAGATTATCCATTTTCCGCATCATCTGAAATGCACGCGGCCTACCCCAGCTGACCACTTGAGTGGTCAGATAGGTGGGCCGTTTGAGATTTGAGCATTGCTAGAAATGTAGTACATCTAACTATTAATTTACCAAATGTCTCTCTGTCAGTCTGCTGACTGTTAAGCCCCTATCAGAGTCCAAGGTGAAGAGCTATCCACCGCAAATTTTAGGTGGAAAGCTTTCCACCTCAAGTCAGAAAATAAGTGAAGGCCATCATAGTCAGTCACGGTGAAGTCCTATTCACCGTGACTGACTGGTCTAGATCGACCAATCAGTGAACAGGGTGAAGACTCAGAGCCTATCTGTCTGAAAGTAAAAACAGAGAGATGTGTCGGGACTCGCGGTGGAAAGCTCTTCACCGCGAGGAATGACGTAACGTTGTAGTTTTATGACTCAAAAAGACTACACCGCGGTGGATAGCTCTTCACCGCGGGTACCGACTCTGATAGGGGCTTTACTGTTACTAAACAGTGTGGCCACCATGGTAACAGCCGCATGCTGAAACAATGCCCAAATAATGTCTATCTGATGTGATGAAACAAATGACCAAATTTGGAGATGACCGACATCACTGACTGACATCACTACAGTGCCCGAATTTGGAGATGACAACACAGACACGGAACACCATATATGGGCATAAAAGAGAGCCAGACAGACGGATAAAACGGGTGTTGCACAAGTGTGACTATTCTGCCCAACGGGCACCGGTCTGGGTTCTCCAACATTACTCCTACATTCAATCCCTCATGTACTATGCACACCCCCGGGCACGGGACTAGTTTGTATTATACATGTATCTGTTTTTAAGCTTTTTGTCCGGTTCCCAACACATCTCCAGTCCCCAAAAAATGTCAAGCGTGGCCTACATCTGGCACAAACATCTCTAAGTTTGTTGTACGCCCAAAATGTGCTTGAGTGAAAGTATGAAGGTATTGGCATCAAAATGTACTTAAAGCACCAAAAGTAAAAGTACAAAATGTTTGAAAATGGCAGATCTACAAGCTCACAACGCATTGGATCGCGACGCGTTGTGAGCTTGTAGTTCGGCTATTTTAAAATAGTCGAGGTATAAAATAGGGCTAGAGTGGTTTATGTATGTATTATAACATTATAATTGAAATCTGCAAAGTAACTAACTAAAGTTTTCAAATAATTGTAGAGGAGTAAAAGAAAAGTACAATATTTGGATCCGAGATGTAGCGGAGTAGAAGTCAAAGTATTGGAAAGTGGATATACTCAAGTAAACTTATACTTAACTCAAAATTGTAATATAGTATACTTAAGTAAAGGTACTTAGTTACTCAGCTTCCCTACTGTCTGTCTCTCCTATACACGGTCTCCCTCTCCGATTTCCCACTGTCTGTCTATCTCTCTGCCTGCCCTCCATCTTTCAGACTTTTCACATCTCGTTACATTATTCGAGTTTTAACAAATGTCGCCTGTTTTATGATAACTTTGAAAACGAGGGGATCAGCGTTGCCGAGATTTAAATAAATATCGTTCAATCTTGGCGGTCGGCAGGACAGACTGGAGCATTTAAAGATACTCTCACAACGCTTTCCTGTCACGCACGCACGAATGAGATATAAAACTAAAGTTAAAATGAAGTTTATGTTTGTTGCAACGTTTAAATGAGCAACTATCATTCAGGATGTTGCATTTAGTGACAGACAGACAGACACACAAGGGAAAGAACAATTTTGAGGTTTTCCTTTTCTGAGGCAGCCCAATTATTTCCTGAGGGTTGGGCCAATAACACACACACGCACGCATGCACACATGCACGCATGCATGCACGCATGCACACACACGCACACACACGCACACACACAGCAAAGCATGCACAGCTGTTTGTGACTACAATGTTGAAGCATGATGTCATGCTACGCTAGCTGTCCATTGGGTTCAACTGCTATCATAAACACGTCTGCCTCACATCTGCACACAACACCACCACTCTATCAACACAGTGCATCTACCTGCACCTCTACACCAGGGGTTTTCAAAGTGGGTGACGGGGCACCCTTGGGTGCCGCGATGCCAGTCCAGGGGTGCCACGAGATAATTTGATAAATTTGGAATTCATCAATATCAATACATCAATATCACTTCACTATGTTAGTAAAACAGACCTGATTTGCACTGTATTTGATGAGTTCTTTTTCTATCTACGTCAACTCTCTTCACCAAAAAAAGCCGATCTACAAGCTCACAACGCGTCACAACGTGACGCGTTGTGAGCTTGTAGATCGGCTATTTTTGGTGAACCTCCCCCCAGAATAGGCATGCTGGGGTTCAAGTGGTTAAATGTCAAGTATAACGTTATTTTCAGTCAGTTCTGATAGAAACGGATATTTCTCCAATATGATGTAAGATTCAAAAAATTCACAGTATAACTCAGGGGTGCCGTGGATGAAAAAGTTATTCAGAGGGGTACCCTGAGTCAAAAAAGTTTGAAAACCCCTGCTCTACACTGTAAAAACTATGAACACACTTAACACATGCATCTATCTGCACCTCTACACTGGAAAACCTCTATGAACATAATGCATCTACCAGGGACGTGCAGAGAATGTTCGAGAGGCAGGGGCTGAAATTTCTAAAAGGGCCTTTTGGGGAAAATATCGAAAATAGCAGACCTCCATGCTCACAACGCGTTGTGTTGTGAGCTTGGAGGTCGGCTATTTTCGGTGCCTTATACCACATTGACCTAAGCATAATTAAGTGAATACTGGAGATGTGACGTAACGGCATGCATTTCTACACAGAGAGGGCAATTCTTTCAACATAAGATGCTGCATTTAAGTTCAGGAGAGGGCACTTTTTACAGACAGATAAAAGGGCATGGGCTCAAGCCCCGTTTGATTGTATATTCACGTGCCTGGGATCTACTGTACCTCTACACTGTAAAACCTCTATGAACACAGTGAATTTACCTGCACCTTTACACTGGGATTCATTATTCAGAATGTCCCATTTCACAGAAAAAAAAACCCACATTAAAGTATTTTTCTTTTTTGTCGCTTCCTAAGCCAATCATTTGATGACCAGCAGTGGTCTGCTTTGTTCCCTATGGAGACACAAAGAGTCTCCTATTGGCTTAGGAATGCGACAAAAACACACAAAGATATCCATGAATTCAATGGTGTGAGTAATCAATAGATATTTTGGAGGTGAACTATCCCTTTAATAGCATCACAACCACTTTAAACCTACAGTAGCCTATATGCATCAGCTATTTTAAAATAGCCGTAGTAGAAGCCCACAACACGCAATTTTTTGGATACGATTCCCGGGCACAAAATATTTTCAAATGGGGGTAGACCGTACTCAGCCATGGTGCCTCAATATGCATTGCTATAAGGTGTTTGTTATTGTTGTTGTTGTTGTTGTTGTTGTTGTTGTGGTGTGTGTGTGTGTGTGTGTGTGTGTGTGTGTGTGTGTGTGTGTGTGTGTGTGTGTGTGTGTGTGTGTGTGTGTGTGTGTGTGTGTGTGTGTTTTCCTCTTCAGCTGTCTGTGCATTCAAACAGTCAACCTAATTCTCATGTGTTATAGTATGAGCAACAGAAGGCGGTGAGGGACGTTAGCTATAGCAATATCTAATACGTGGGAACAGATGCACGCACACGCGCACACGCGCACATACGCACACACACCGAAGGCCTGGGATACCCCAGTCATTTTGTGTCAGAATAGGTCTCAGGTCTCCATTGTCTGAAACGATCATTGAAATGCCATATGCTAGCAGCGTTAGCTTAAACCACTAGAGTCTAGTTAGACCCAGCTAAACTAGCACCGCTAGCGTGAACCACTGGAGTCTTGTTAGAGCCAGATAAACTAGCCTGGACGCATAAAACTGAGGCCAGACATGGTTTCACCATTTGTTTTAAAAAGTACATTATTCCATAGGCTTGTGCACATTGTATGTCCATATTTCATCCCCTTTTAATGTTCTTTTTTATGTTTTTTTTTTTTTCTTCATTTGTATTTATTGTTATGCCTTATGCCTTACTAGTTACATTTACACACTCTCAGAGTTACAAATCTATAAATTAATGTGAGGTGATCTAACTCTTCCGTCTCTGACCACTGTCCTATCTGAATAATAATGCATTAGAATGCCATAACACAACCTTTAAGAATGCCACAAGACAATCTTTGAAACAGATTAGGACAGGACCCATACATCCAAGTGAAAGTTGTCCCCCACGGACCGGCACTTATACACACACACTTTACAATGAGGGTTTTAATGTGATTGTATACGGACACACACAATATCAAAAGTGTATGACAATGATAGAGAAACAGATAGTTAAGATGGCGAGACAAAAAAAGAAACACACGCCTGAGAGAGAGAGAAACAGACCAATAAAACATGCATGCATGCATGCGTGCGCACACACACACACACACACACACACACACACACACACACACACACACACACACACACACACACACACACACACACACACACACACACACACACACACACACACACTCCACAGAGGGGAAAGGGAAGGACAGGCAGACATTAGGAAGCCAAGCTGTAGTACCTAAAGCCGTCTGTAGGGAGCAGTATGATTCACCAGAACAGCACTCCTCGTCCACCCCTCTGCCTCCTCCACATTCACTTCACTTCCCTCCCCTCCACACACACACACACACACACACACACACACACACACACACACACACACACACACACACACACACACACACACACACGCACGACACACACAAGGGACCGTCGCCTCTCTCCTACTGTGCCTTCTGCAAGACCTGGCTTAATTTAATTAACGCTGTCGACTTTAAACAAAACCGCATCTGAACCCAGGCAGGAACAGAGCACAAATAGACCCGCTTGCAGCTGAACTAAGAGACGCGTCGGTCAGAGCGGGCCGCGGGCCTGGCCTGGCCCGGCCTGACCCCGCTAAGCATGGCACGGTATGGCTCTGCTCAGACAGGTCTGGCTTCCATTTGGTTTGGCTTGGAGGCGTCATTTCGGACACCAAAACAGATGGTGGCAAAAAGACGAAGACCATTATGTTCGTGGCAAGCGGATGACTTTCACGCCACTACATTGCAAAGAGGAATATTGTACTTTTGACTCCTTTACATTTCCGGAATTCAAAATGTACTTGCGTAAAAGTACAAAAGCATTGGTATCAAAAGTACTACTGTAGTACAAAAAGTAGAACCATCTCATTATGTAGAATGTCCCATTTCACAGTTTCAAAAGTATAAAAAATCTTTTGAAAATGAAGCAGATCTACAAGCTCACAATGCGTCGCATCATTGTGTCCTAGTGGAGTAGAAGTAAAGGTACTGAAAATTGGAAATACTCCAGTAAAGTAAAAGTACCTCAAACTTAGTAAATGTACTTTACACCACTGTCCAGCAGAATCCCTTCTATTTATCCCCCAGATAAAGCTCTATGCGTCCACCATTTCAAAGCGGCCTTGTCACTAGCTGCTCCACCAAGTGACAAAATGGTTGGGTCATTTGTAGGGATGGGACGATATAAACATTTCACATCGCGATTATTGGGACTAAAGAAATCGCGATTTACGATTGTATCGCGATAATCAAAATCCATTATCCTGAGGCGGAACATTTGCCAAAAAATATTCGATCTACAAGCTCACAACACGACTCGTTGTGAGCTTGTAGATCGGCTATTTTTGGCAAAGACATTTGATAGAGTGAAAAAAGACTATCAATATTATGTATACTAGAAGCTCGGGCGGCCCCAGCGTCTAGTCGGCGACCTGGCCAACTCGGAACAATGTAAATAGGGAATGAATGCCCCGCCCTTTAATGCAAACCCTATTATACCTGTTTTCATAGGACCCGTTTTGACCATCTGTCTGCCTGTGTCCATTTATGCCCATATATGGAGATATCTGTATCTGTCTGTCTGTCTGTCTGTCTGTCGGCGTCCATTTTATGTCCATATATGGAGATCACTGCAGTTATAGTTCTGGGTCCATTTTATGCCCATATATGGAGATATCTGTCTATCTGCGTCCATTTTATGCCCATATATGGAGTATCTGTCTGTGCCTCCAACTGTGTTGCAGACACAGTGCCGGTTCCCCCTTTAATGCAAACCTCAGTTATACCTGTTGTCATAGGACCCGTTTTGAACATCTGTTTGCCTGTGTCCATTTATGCCCATATATGGAGATATCTGTATCTGTCTGTCTGCGTCCATTTTATGCCCATATATGGAGATCTTTGACCATCTGTTTGCCTCTGTCCATTTATGTCCATATATGGAGATATCTGTATCTGTCTGTCTGCAATCCATTTTATGCCCATATATGGGGGCATTCATTTTATGCCCATATATGGAGAACGTGCGTGCCCGTGGGACGAACGGTTCTCGAGATACGCGGATTACATACATACATACACACTCACAGAGATTTTTTGTTGACTCATGTGACGTACGTGATGTCAGAGCCTTTTATGAGTGATGTCACAATGAGTCAGCGCTTCCGCCGATTTCCTCCGGAACAGCCTGATGTCAACAATCAGATTCCGAACGTTTCGCGCCGGTTCGGGAAAACCGCGCGTCGGGTCGGGTCGAGACCCGGCACTGCACTCCGTGCCGCGGCGTGGAACGCGCGTGCCGAATCTGAAGCCGGTGGGACGAACGGTTCTCGAGATACGCGGATTACAGACACACAGACAGACAGAGACTTCTCGCATTTATAGATAGATTATAAGTACCTTTTACCAATTTTAGAGGGTTTAAGTGGTACCGGATAATGCAGCTCGGCAAATAAAAGGTGAATTGATCCCAGTGCATGACGGAGGACGTTATCACAATAAATTAAATCTCCACGATATGATCATCGCGAGTGTTTTTTATCACGATAAACGATAATATCGTGTATCGTCCCATCCCTAGTTTGTTGACCACTCTCAGCCTGGCCTACTGTACCATATTTTGAACAAACGTCATGCCATTTATTTATTTCAAAATCCGATTGCAATGCGTTGTGAGCCTGCAGATCGGCTATTCTAGCCATACTACGACAGCATCATGTGACAAATTATAAAACAAGAGCTTACGTTAAAATAGTTGGCCCTGCTTATGCAAGAATACTGCCTACATACGCATACAGTATAACAACTGCTGACATTGATAAAACAAAAGAAGATGCTTGAATGGTGGAGCATAAGACTGCAGGTCACCCCCCCCCCCCCCCCCCCACACACACACACACACACACACACACACACACACTCACGCACACGCTTTTGCTACCTTCTAACGTTGCGAATAGAACGCCTAATTTTCTTTTGATTACAAAGACGTCCCATGCTTTATTCTCAAATGATATGTAATTGTTTCTCTACAGTAAGTAGCTCATCAAGTCAGCAAACTAAAGTGTGTGTGTGTGTGTGTGTGTGTGTGTGTGTGTGTGTGTGTGTGTGTCTGTCTGTCTGTCTGTCTGTCTGTCTGTCTGTCTGTCTGTCTGTCTGTCTGTCTGTCTGTCTGTCTGTCTGTCTGTCTGTCTGTCTGTCTGTCTGTCTGTCTGTCTGTCTGTCTGTCTGTCTGTCTGTCTGTCTGTCTGTCTGTCTGTCTGTCTGTCTGTCTGTCTGTCTGTCTGTCTGTCTGTCTGTCTGTCTGTCTGTGTGTGTGTGTGTGTGTGTGTGTGTGTGTGTGTGTGTGTGTGTGTGTGTGTGTGTGTGTGTGTGTGTGTGTATAATGGTCAATAAAGGAATATTCATTGTATGTGATTCCCTCCCCAGATGGCATAAACAAACAACAAAACTGTTAATTTACCCACACGTTGCAATGTAGAGCTACAGTAACCACAATGCTGCTATTTTAACAGTAGAGTTTTTGCCATGGATACACAATGAGCGGATAATAATATTAGCTGAAAAACATCAAAAAGAGCCAGCCTTGCAGCAGGTCTATAACTCTTAGAGTGTTCAAATGGAACCAAATGAACCCTACAGGTCCATTTGGTTCCATTTGTACACTCTCAGCATTAAGTTGTTCTCTAAAACATTTGAGAACCACAAGTTCTAGTTGGATTCATAGTGTGCCATAGTGTTGTAGTAATACATCATAGTGAAGAAACCCTGGAGAATTGACATGATCAAAATAAGAACATTATGATGGTGTGTAAAAAAGAAAATCTAATATTTGTCATGGTCAAGACCAAGTCTTTACCACGGACACATTTGTCCGTGTACGGACATATTTGTTCGTGTACGGACATATTTGTCCGTGTACGGACATATTGATGACCCCTGACCGGACGCAATAATGACATCTACAAGTTGGAAGCCAACCAGCCACAATGGTCAGGTCTTTAACACTAATAGTGCCTCTTAATCTGAAGGTTGCTTGGTGCCTCGGTGCCACGCCGTTTCCTCCATAGGCCGCCGCTATTATTTTGAAGGGCTGGAAGGGGGTTGTTTTTGTTTTTTTGGATTATCACTTGACGGCAACGATTACGTCATCTAGTCACATGACAGTGTGGGTCCAGAAGGGAAACATGGCTGCGCGCATCCTGTGTCTAGAGTGTGCAGAGTGGAGACCCCTTTTTGTATACAAATGTCTTTTATGAGTTATTGAAGTTTCTTTATGGGCCTCTCAATGGATTTACTATGGAGGAGCTTCACTTCGCGTGCACGCCCGTCGTGCGTTGTAAACAAATCGTGGACATTACCGATGCGGGCGGGACCGGAGCGACGTACAGTAAGTAATAATATCTTTACTGTATATACAGTAAGATTGACAGTCCTCACCGTCAACGGCGCCATGGTATTAACCCTTTCAATGACGGTGAGCGTCGTCAACAGCAGCAGAACAGTTAATTAACACCAGAACACAAGCAGCAGCTGCTTCATGATGCCACTCTGCCACCATCATCAGGACAAAGATGTTGGCATTTGGAGATGACCAGGACCAGGGCAACTACATCAGAGTGTTTGACACACAGACCAACTGCTGGCTGAGCATGTCTTCTGCACGCGTGTTTCCTCAACCCACCAGGATTGAGTTAAGACCTGCCTCGCGGAAACGCCCCTCTCAATAATATTAAGTATGAAAGTGCGTATGAACGTTAGTGCTGCTCGCTAAAGTGCAAAGCAATACTGTACCTACGCCATACCGATCCATTACAATAATACACGCAGCATAATACACCCAAAGCCATATCCAAACTATTACAATTTAACTGATAATCAGTAAGAGTTTTTTATTTTGAGCACAGTAGTGACAAATTAATAGCTTTCTCAGTACGTTTTTATCTTTAGCAAAGTTACAAAGTTTTCTCTTTTTTAAGCACAGTACAAAGAAAGTTTAGCACTGTTTATTCTGAGCACTGTAGTGACAAATTAATAGCTGTGCATTGTGCAAATGCAGGCTTTTCTCAGTACAAGTTTTAAGATTGTCTTCATGCCTTTACTAGGTCTGACTTTATCCACCCTCCACGTGTCCGGCAAGGATTTCAGCCACTCCTGGAAGTCCTCGCGTTTTCGCGAGGCGGGTCTTAACTCAAGCCTGGTGGGTTGAGGAAACACGCCTTCTGCACAGCTTCTTTTAGAATGACACTCCAACCGACATTCAACCGTTGCCTACAAAGTAAATATGTATAAGGTGGCAACTTTTGACATTAACCCCAGTGTCTGATCCCAACTTTCATCAGGATCAGACCTTCAATGATCGGCAGGAACTCAATGGTGCCAGGAGAACAACCTGTCTCTCAACCTCGGCAAGACCATAGAGCTGATCGTGGACAACAGGAGGCCTGAAAAGATAGCACAGCCCATCGCAGCGACCTCAAGTACCACTGTGTTTACATGACCGAGCCAAGACCTCTGCTGGGATGAACACAGTGGCCATGTGGTGAAAAGAAGGTACGGCAATGTCTCCTTCACATCTGGCAACTTAAGTCCTACAGGCCTTCTACAGTGGAACCCCTGAGAGGGGTAATCATGACCAGTTGCATTACTGCCTGGTATGGAAACTGTACTGACCGCAACTGCAAAGCACTGCAGAGGGTCGTGCAGACAGCTCAACAGTGCGCGCAAACACGTAAACAGCTTCCAAACACACACACACACACACACACACACACACACACACACACACACACACACACACACACACACACACACACACACACACACACACACACACACACACACACACACACACACACACACACACACACACAGCACAACCAGCAACACAAATAACATTATTTATTATTATATTAAAATGATATTGATCACTTACTGAGGACGGGAGACCTGGAGGTACTTTTCGTACTTTCTTTGTTTGAACATCTGAAAGGAAAATTTAACAAGTCTGAATGAAAATAATAAATGATACAGTTTGAGAACAGGATATCATTGAGTGCATTGAAGTGATACAATGGTCAACACGTGCACACACATACGTCCAAGCACATCCACTGAAACTGGGAAAGCATCCGTGTAATTTAGATTTTAGTGTTGGCTATTCACAAATAGCAGACGTACAAGCTTATACATCTGCTACTTTTGAACATTTTTGAAAAATCTTTAAAGTGTGAGAACTACTGATTTAGATGTGAATTGGAGAATCAGCCTCAGGTCTTAATGGGTAAAAGCCAATACATGATACTTCTGACGTTGGAAGAAAAAATTACTTCCGGTTCAGGCGAGCTTTCCTAACTAGGACATCTGGAGGCCAAGGAGTTCTGAGAAAAGGTCAGAGGCCGCCCATAGGAAGTACAGAAAGACATGAGTTAGTTACGTGCTGTAACTGCTCCCTTTTTGAGGAAAAGTTTGGACGTCGGAAGGTGCATGTATTGGGCTTTAACCTCCTGGGGATGTGTGGTTTTGTTGCTAATCAACAATAAAGCAGTGTTGGAAACAATTTGCCTATTTATTTAATTCAGTCCTGACAACTGTGCCGCTGTATATCTTTTTTTAATTATTGTTTTTGCGGGTCACAGTTCAGGTCAGGTCACTGATTAACATAATATTTATTCAGGTCATAAAGGGCCGGGGGGAATTGAAAAAGCCCTGACCTGCTCATCCGTGTTAGTGCGCTGACAACACATCGATCTGCGTGTTCATATTTCAGTACGCTCTCTCTTTCCCTCTGTCTGTCTGTCTGTCTCCCTCTTTCTCAATCGCGCTCTGCACTCACATCACGCACAACAGAAAATAATAATAATAATTTGGAGTTTCACAAAAGAGCCCAGGGCTCATCGGAAGGTAACCATCCATGCATCTTCAACCGCTTATCCGGAATCGGGTCACGGGGGTAACAGTTCCAACTGAGACTTCCAGATTTCCTTATCCCGAGCAACTTCCTCCACTCCCTCCGGGAGTATACCGAGGCGTTCCCAAGCCAGTTTGGAGATATAATCCTTCCATCTGGTCTTTGGTCTGCCACGGGGTCTCCTCCCAGTGGGACATGCAGCGAGGACCTTCCTAGGAAGGCGCTCGGGGGGCATCCGTACTAGATGCCACCTACCACCTAAGCTGACTCCTTTCCAAGTGTACTTCTCACCCTATCTCTAAGGGAGATACCAGCCACCCGTCTAAGGAAACCCAACCACGGGACACCGCTTAGAGACAACTCAGAAGGTGAAACTTTTGGGAATCAAGGTGTGTGTGTGTGTGTGTGTGTGTGTGTGTGTGTGCGCGCGCGCGCGCGCGTGCGCGCGTACGTGCGTGCGTGCGTGCGTGCGTGTGTGCGTGCGTGCGTGCGTGCGTGCGTGCGTGCGTGCGTGCGTGCGTGTGTGCGTGCCGTGCGTGCGTGTCTGGTCACATGGTCCTTTATTCCAGCTGTGTAACTTGCAAACGTGATCAATAGATCGATAGACAGACAGACAGACAGACAGACAGACAGACAGACAGACAGACAGACAGGCTGACAGACAGACAGTTTCAGTAAGGAGTAGAACAGTTCTTAAGTATATAATAGAATGCATTGAGGAGTGTCTTACCCATGGTGTCCATTGGCAGAGGTCTTCTCCTCTGGTTGGAAGCATAGTGCTGGTAGTACTGTCCACCTGGTTTAGTAGGAGACGTGGCCCCAGGACTGCCCATGGCCAGCTCACCTCCCAGCAACGACTAGAGACAGAGAGAGAGAGAGAGACACTGTGTTATATGTCTGGGCCAACCGAACATACAGTATTTTATCCAAAACTGAAACAAATAATACAGTACTTGTTTGAGTTTTGAATTCCTTTCCCAGCTTTCAAGTGAATGAATAAGAAATACATTTGCACTCATCATACCATTTTCCACCCATCATCCGTCCTGGCTATGGGGCTGTGACCACAACAACAGATCCCATAGCCTGCTGGGACCAAATAGCCGGTGACGCACGCACGCACGCGCACGCACGCACGCACGCACGCACACACACACACACACACACACACACACACACACACACACACACACACACACACACACACACACACACACACACACACACACACACACACACACACACACACACACACACACACAGACACAGACACACACACACACACACACACACCGAGTTAGCTTGGTTGTGCATGGCCCAAGCAGGCCTTTCTCATGCTAAACAGGTCCTAAGTTGGCTAATTAAAGGGCTAGCCACGATACCATGGAAGGTAGAACAAAAGAACCCTTGTCTTAAACGAAGTGAGCCACATCAACACAAATGGACAGCAAGCTAGCGCGCGCACACACACACACACACACACACACACACACACACACACACTCGCGCACACACATGCACACAAACACACACGTACACGCACGCACACACACATGCGCGCGCGTGTGTGTGTGTGTGTGTGTGTGCGTGTGTGTGTGTGTGTGTGTGCATGCATCTTTCTTTTCATAATGTTTTTGAAGGCACCCAGGCCAGTCCTGTAACCCATGGCAACAGACCAACCGATGTCCCCCTTCCTGTCTCTGTCTCTCTGTCTCACTTCCTGTCTGTCTCTCTGTCTTTAAATTTCTTCCTCTGACTTCATCTGTCTAATCCGGGGGTCTTCAAAAAAAATCTGCATGACCAAGGACCCCTTAGCTGAGAGACAGATGAAGCAAACAGTAAATACTAGTCATATAAAAGATTATTTATTATCATAATTTATTGACAGGAGACTATGAACTGACTATGAACGGACTAATGGTTTATGGCTTTATGTTGATCTATCAGTGCATTTATATTTCTTTGTTGATAGATAGATACCTTTATTTTTTTTGTTGATGCTGTTGTTTGTTATGTGGATGCACTAAACAACAATTCATTGTACAGTATATGTTTCATAGAGTGACAAATAAACATCTCATCTTGTCCAAAACGTACTTTTATTCCACGGAAATACATCACTTTGACCCGATAGCAGTTTACACAGTAGTCAAGGTCTTGTATGTATTGTATATATCCCCAACGTATCGCCCCCCAACCCACATGAGTTAACTTAAGTCACTGTACTCATCCTTTGTATCTACAGCATATATCTATCTATCTATCTATCTATCTACCTACCTATCTATCTATCTATCTACGTGTGTGCATATGCGTGCGTATGCGTGCGTGCTTGCGTGACACACACACACACACACACACACACACACACACACACACACACACACACACACACACACACACACACACACACACACACACACACACACACAC
>NC_137822.1:23537879-23560379 GCF_963921795.1 Nannobrachium achirus
CAGGCACATACTGTGGAAGGTAAACTTTTGGGGACTGGAGGTGTGAAGTGATGCATTGTGGTACTGTATTATGGGAAGCTGCTAAACATAGGCCTACTGGTACTGGATATGGATATAGTAGCATCTGCTATTAATACCTTTTTTAGGATAAACTCTTTGATATGTTCCTACAATATATTTTCCATTGAAAAAACTACTTTTCTCTCGTGCTCTCCCTCCTCCATCGTTTTATTTACTGGGGGTTTCCATTACATCACTGTCTCTCCTCCCCATGCCAAGCTTTCATTCACAAATTCTAAGCGTGGCCGTCTTAACCAATCATCAAACTCTCAATTTGCAAATAGCCAATCAGCTGCTAGTTTCCATTCTTTAAATACTACTGCCACTGACCCTGTCGTTCTGTCTTAAAGTATGTAACTTTGCCCTGCATTTACATAACAAAACATATACTGTATGTTTTATTATATGCAAGTTCCACACAGAGATGACAGCATTAAATGGTTCTGGTGATAAACCCGCTCCACATTTGCATACTGGACTCTGATTGGTCGGTCCCTTACTACTTCAGAGGAAGTGAAATGCTATCACAACTTAACCAAACCAAATCTACAGAGGGCAATTCTTTTTTGTTTACTGATGGTATAGAGGGAAATGAACGGTAAATTTGTATGTATTGTTTTATTTTGTAAACAAATTAAAATACTATGCAAGCTGCAATCGAGGAATTATTTTAATGACCTCAAGAGCTCATATAGCTACAGTTGAGTCAGTACTGCTGTAAGGGGCTGAGACATGGATCCTCACAGCACAACAGGAAAGAGCCCTAGATGGAGTCTACACAAGAATGCTACGAATGGCACTAGGTGTCACATGGACGGACTGCATCAGAAATGTTGACCTCTATAATAGGGAACTAACACGGGTCACAGACACAGTCAGAGAGAGAAGGATGAGGCACTCAGAACTAGTCGAGGCAAACAAGCTGACACTATGGGAGCCAATCCAGGGCAAAGCCAGAAAAGGCAAGAAGCGCACCACCTACAGTATGTAGATGCACTGTGGCGCGTCAGCTTAGCTGACAACACAGTAGAGCTCAAGACCCTGATGTTAAATATGAGAGTGTGGAGGGCAGAGATCCAGGAGTCCCACACTCGCGCATAGCATCGCATTTTAATGAATTAGGCCAATGCTGGGAGCAATGCCTGTTGGTAACGACAGTGCCCAGGACGATGCCCATTCAGAACGATGATGCCCGTTCAGACCGATGCACGTTGAGACCAATGCCATCCTGTTATGCAATACCCGTTGCTCCCCAACCCGTTGTCAGAGTATAGTGAAGAAATACTGTCCACTAGTAGAGATTATGTTCTTTCTTAAACTGCCATGAGTGTGTTTGGGATGGGAAAAAAAAAAAAAAAGAGATCCCTATTTGTACAAATATTTTCTCAATGTGAAAATCATTAATACAAAAAAAATCCATTAAAAAAAGAGAAGCATTGTCTGTCTGTCTGTCTGTCTGTCTGTCTGTCTGTCTGTCTGTCTGTCTATTGACAAACAAGAACAGACAAATTTACAGACGCTAATTAGATTTTTTGTTTTGTTATCTTTCTAACTGAATAAAACAGATTCAATGGAAAGAGCATTAGCCTCTTGGTCCATGTTATTGCATGGTGTTTGGAGGGACACATTATTGTGGACAGGCATGTCATTAACGTTACATTAACATTACAGTAAACCCTCTAGTCTCAGTGAACTGGACTTTCCATCTCAACCAAATCTCTCCATCAGCTTTGAGCTTGTAGATCTACAATTATTTTTGGCAAATGTGTGTCCCCCCCTAGAAAAGACATGCAGGGGTTCAATAGTGGTTATGTATTAATAGTAATGAGGTTACTGTATGTGTGGTTCATAATAATGAGCTTGTGTGTGGACAGACCTATCATTGTTCTCTGCCTGTGATGTGAACAGATGTTTGCGAGGGCCTTCACTTCCTGCTCTCTTCCCATTGGTCATGAAAGAGCCAATGAGAAGGGAGATTCACTCGAGGAATGACAGGATGTTGGGAGGTTTCATCCTGGCAACACTTTTCCTAACATGCACGCACGTGTGCGCGCACACACACATGCGCACACACACACACACACACACCCTTTGTAACCAGATTCCATACTAAAGCCCACGCACAGGATCTGCAGGCCTTCCAGAACGGATGAGGGGTGACACACACACACACACACACACACACACACACACACACACACACACACACACACACACACACACACACACACACACACACACACACACACACACACACACACACACACACAGCTGTGTCTGGTCTTACAATGACACATTCCATGGATGTTTCTAAGCCAGAACATTTTGAGAGAGGCAAAAAAGGAAGGGAGAGAGGGACAGTTTGTGTGTGTGCATGGGTGTGTTCGTGCGTGCGTGCATGCGTGCGTGCATGCATGTATGTGCGTGCGAGCGTGCGTGCGTGCGTGCGTGCGTGCACATGTATGCGAGCGAGAGAAAGAGAGAGTGAGAGATATAGAGAGATACTGGGAAAAAGGAGATAAAGAAAGACAGAGGGGAAGGATTGAAAGAGAGAGAGAGAGAGAGAGAGAGAGAGAGAGAGAGAGAGAGAGAGAGAGAGGGTAGAGAGACAGTGTGAGTGTTTAGTAACTAATGGAGAGGATTCTTCAGTATTGAAGAGTAAAGTGCCTCAGATCAAACAGAGGTCGACATATAGAGAGCTCTTCAGATGTTGAAAACATTAATTAAAATTGTATGATAAACTACACAGCTGAGCACCATTCAATCATTCATTCATTTAAATGTGACCCTTTCCTCAACACTTGCCCCACACTTCCAGCCAGTGTATTTATAATGCTCCCGTCCGCCACTAGGTGTCACTGTCCAGATGCACATACTGTACACAGTAACTAAGCTGCGGTCAACACACAACAAAATATTGAGGAAACAGGCAGAGTTGTTTTGCTTTTCAATAAAAATAAATCATTATCTTCCGCCCATATAATAATTAAAATAATAATCGTCGTTGTCGGGTGGAAACGCAGTAGTGAAAATAGACGATCAACAAGCACACAACTCCTCGCATCGTGAGGCGTTGTGTGCTTGTAGATCTGCTATTTTAACTAGTTTTGTGTGATGCATGGTATGATGAAGCTGGGCTTTACTTTACAAAAATAACATATAAAATGTGAAACTTGGAGATACAAGATTCTACCACTTTTTCTAGTCACGTGTTCAAATACTGGATTGTGATTGGCTTAAAACAGTAGTAAATGAGGCCACAATAGCCGGAATGTGTGAAATGCCCGGATGTACATGCAAATGAGGCACATTTCCGAGATCAATACGCGATGAACGCATCCGGGGACTTCAGGAGGGAGTCGGAACGCTATGGTCGGAACACCTTTCCCCCCACCAACAAATGACGGTCGCAGGCAGCGGTCCTATGTTTACCAACGTGCGTACTATCGTCGCCGATTTATTTGGATCCAATGCAATCCGCCAACTTTAAAGCCCCTTTTCTCTGAACCTATGCCTTTCTGGAAGCGAACAGCCTCTATTTACGGCCGGAACGGTGCTTTTAACTGACGTTAGCTTAGCTGTAAGCTAGGCGACCGAGTATTTCCCGGTGAATCTGTGCGCAAAGGTGGGGGCTTGGGAGTGTGGGGGTCTGGGGGACACGCACCACCACTGACTATTGCTGATGATGGAGAGGTTCTATAGCTTAGCCTTTATGTATTGAAAATGAGAGGCACTCTTGCCGATTTAGTAAGAGACTCGTCTCCAATTGCAAGATATTTAAAAGTTATTTGGGGCCATGATGATGATGATATCCTTTTCTTCCCACAACTAGACTAAGGATTTTATATTGTCTGTGTTATTGTTTACAACCACTGAACCACAATTAACCACAATTATTCACGTGTGGCAAGATTCACTCGTTTTTAGTAGGCTATATAGTGTAGGCTTAGAAGAAGCCTTTTCAGAAGTTAATTTAATGATTTCCATTTAATGATTTCATTTATCCTCATCTAATGCACCGTATGCACGCTGTTTAAAGGCCGTGTAGGCTTTTCAGAAGTTAATTGAATGTTTTCCATTTGCGCTAATGCACGCAACTGTTTTCGCCAGGTTTTAAGGTCTTATTTTAGTTGTTTCTCATAAGCTCGCAACCCTCCTTGCCCATCGGCCCCCACCTTTGCGCACAGATTCACCGGGAAATACTCGGTCGCGTAAGGCGACATCTGTCTCAGCATGGAGTTGGCGCCATCTGGTGGTGAGTAGAAGATGTTGTTTGTGGCACTATTTGTTGTTATGGCGGAAGTTTTATAGGCAATAATGATTGTAACTTAAGATCCTTGCAAGTTACAACTATGTGTTTTCTTTCATGTATATGGGAAAAAGTGGTAGAAAAGCTATTTACCACTCGGGGTCGGACATTATGCTCTGATAATGTCCTGTGTTAGGGGGTTATCGGACTCGGCTTCGCCTCGTCCGATCACCCCCTAACACAGGACATTATCAGAGCATAATGTCCTCTCACTCGGGGTAAATTGCTTACTTTTGTAATGATAAGCGTCTTCTTTCGGCTAGTTCCCACCAGGTATCAGGGATCATCGTCCTCCTCAGTCCCTCCAGCCACCGATGCGTGTCCTGTCTCATTGCATCCATCATTGCACCTTGTCGTCTGCCTAAACCCATGGTTCTCGACATCTTCCGTATCCGGGCACACTTGAAAATCTCAGAAAGGTGGTCTGCATGCATATTTAGAGCATCCATCGATCCATCTTCAACCGCTTATCCGGAGTCGGGTCGCAGGGGGGCAGCAGCTCCAGCAGAGAGCTCCAAACTTCCCTCTCCTGAGCAACATTAGAAACTTCCTCCTGGGGTATCCCGAGGCGTTCCCAGGCCAGTGTGGAGATGTAAATCCCCCACCCCCCATCTGGCCCTCGGTCTGCCCCGGGGTCTCCTCCCAGTGGGACAAGCAGTGAGGACCTACCTACGGAGACGCTCGGGAGGCATCCGTACTAGACACCCAAACCACCTAAGCTGGCTCCTTTCCAAATGTTCATGTTTATTCCAATGACCAGTCAATTGTTTGGGGTCGTGGCTTGGATCAATGGCACTAACGTTGTATACTATCATCATCACAGTGATTCATAGAAAGGTTTAATTCCTTTTTTTTTTACAGTATGTTTCTTACATTATCATTAATTCATCCACTACCAGAGAAAATATTATAAAAAATCCCATTCTGTCATTTTTAGTTTTTCCTTACCTTTTCAAGTAGTCACAAAGTAGTCACAGAATATTTATTTCCAGTAAGATCGATCCCCTGATCGTTGCCAAACACTGAGCTTTTCTCTGTGCTGTGTGTCTGTCTGTCAGTCAGAATGTCTTGTCAGTCAGTGTGTCAATCTGTTATCGTATTGGTTGTGTGGTTTGTACATGTGTGCAGATATGTGTGTGTGTTCTTACACAGTAGACTTGCGTGCGTGCATTCGCGCACGCGCGTGCCTCGACCTCTTTAACAGGTAAGCGAAGCATAATCTAAGCTCCTCTGCAACCTGCCAAAGCATCAAAACGTTTCCCTCAGCATTTTTCTGAGTGGTGTGCCCGTGCGTGTGACCATGAATGCCACCTTCCGTGCGTGTGCGTGCACGCTTGCGTGCATCCACGTGTGTGCGTGCATCCACGTGTGTGCGTGCATCCACGTGTGCCACTGTAGTGGAGTGACTCACTGCCTCAGTCTGATGGCCTCAAAAGTCTAGTATCTCCCCCAGTCCATAAGTATATCCTTTGGTCTGATGGTTAAGATGTTAGACTTTTACGCGGGAAACCCAAGTTCGAATCCCGGGTGTTTCACCACCATCACAGTGTATAGTGATAGAAAGTGAAAGAAAGAAGGTGAAAATGGATTAGTTCACAATTGTGTATTTTTAAAAACAGGGGTTTTCCTCCTTTGTTAAAAAACTTATAATAATAAATCCTGTTTACAGAAGCAAGAAAATCGGTATCTACTGTACATGAAAACACGCAAAAGAAAAAACGAACCAACCAAGAGACTGTCAATTGACAGTCTGTCAACACCTTACAGTCTGGCGATAATGCCCGGTCAGAAACATTCTCTTTTTAGATACCTCAATATAATGATATAGTGTGCAGTGCACACATTAAAAAGACAAGAGTTCAGAAAACATGGGATCTGTATATTCTTATTTTATTTACCAGAATGGATAATTTGACAGGTTGCGATAATTCAAAGTTGGTGTTTATTCATAAGCTTGTCCACCTGGCTCTCGTTGACTTCAATGCAATCCATCATTCCCCAATGCCTAGAATGCAATGTATCTCTGACCTCTCCTTCTTTACATAGCCTTGTTACAGTCCTCTAGCAGAACCAAAGTGACGGCGTCTGTGCCGTTGGACTGATGAATTATGTAGCAGTGACCTCCATAGTGCATCCCGACGCCTCTGTTCCTCAATATGGCGGAATAGCAACTGTATGTTTAGGTATAAAACATGCACAAAGTCTTGTTAGCCAGGTTGGAACCAGTGTTAACTTTGGCAGCACATTTTTGATTTAGTTTTACCGGTAGTCGCAGTCTTTTGAATAAAATGCAATTTAGTTTTAGTCATATTTTAGTCATCTGAAATGTTTCAGTTTTAGTCTAGTTTTAGTCGACTAAATATCATAATATTTTAGTCGACTAAACGTACAGTTGATTTTGTCGACAAAAACATTGGTGTCGTAATGGCTGATTCTACACACTTGTTTTTCACTCTGAAAATAGCCGATCTGCAAGCTCACAACGCTGGTTGGAACCAGCACTGTTTTTGTCCACGTCCATCATTGCACAAACTATCACGTAAAGTTTAAATAAAGGAAATAACGGCGTACACACTGATGTCACTAGCAAAAAGCTATGGCGCACACGTATGACCTTGTTTACCTTGTCTACAAGTCAACACACACACACAAAAGGGCCACGCAGTTCGCATATGGATCAAGGGCCCAAACGAATAGAAACATTGTGTGGGCTGTCCAGGTCTAAATCAGAGGAAAACAAAAACAGATTGACACATTAATGAGATGGGTGTCAATGTTGCCAAACCGAGTCAGACCCCAACCAGTGAAAAACTACCAAAACAGGGATCAAACTAAATAAATAAATAAATAAATCAGGAAATAATCAGGAAATAATCAGGAAAGAGGAGGGAGGGGGGAGAGAGAGAGAGAGAGAGAGAGAGAAAGAGAGAGAGAGGGAGAGATCAGAGTCATGCCCAGTCTGCTATTTTTGGCAGGTGACGCGGCCCTACGACCAAGTATCTCTCATCAGACCATCCTCTCATCCTGTCCCACCCTTCACCCAGATGATGTGGGCTTTTCTGCTTAAGTAGACAGAACGTCCCTTTAGTTCCTTTTATAGCAGACCACATCCAGATGACAGCGGGGAGCCCACACACAACCAGAAGTATGCGTGCACGTGCATGCATGTGCTTTGGTTTGCTTTGGTTTCTCTCTCGGTTGTATGTGTCACTCTGCGGGTGTATTTATCCCAACATACAGATGGACAGATTCATGCACATGAAAGGTACATTTTTGAAAGGCGACATTTGCGCTCACAAGAAGGTGTGTTGAATTAGGCCTAATTGTCTTATTTACTCTGAGGCAGCAGCTGATTACTCGAGCAGCGAATGGGAGGGATTCTGCATTCCAAACACAAATGGTGGGTACTGGGAATGTGGGATTTCTTTTTTGCAACATGAAACCCTGAACCAGCTGAGGAATAAATGGGAGGCGTACCAATGTTACCTCATTCATCCCTATACTGTAGATATGACCCAGAATAGATGACTTGAACATTCGGAGGGTCAAACACCTGGCACTGGCTAGCTGGTTGCTAAGTTTACAGTACAAAAATTCAAAAGACAGGACTGTGGTCTGTGAAAAAAATTAATATATATATATATATATATATATATATATATATATATATATATATATTTGTTTGTGGAAATGGAACGTAAGCTCAGATATATTTTACAGTCTATGTATCTCCCACCATCTCCTAATGCTGTTGGTACAACATAAGTTCAGGAGGAATAAGACCACACCGGAGAACTATCTCCCCACTATGTTATTGCCTCCAATCTGGCTGACTTCTACTTCTCCCAAGCTCACCTGCTCGTGATCCCATTGATAACAACTCCTCCCTTATCTCCTCCCCGAAACCAATCAAGGGTTGTATTTATACATGACCACCTCCACCTGCCATCCCCTGATCCGTTTCTCGCATGGACACACACAAGCTCAGGCTCACCAACGTGTCCCTGGGTCAACTCAACCGAACCGATTAAATAATATTAATTACAAAATGTAGGCCTACAATTCCTCCTCCTACAACCGACAAGATGCCAGGTCGTACTCCAGCGATGCCATCACTTGTATCCAGCACCAGGCAGCAAGCGAGATCAAAAACCAACCACACAGTCTGTGGCCACTAACTTTAACATGTTTCGCCAGCGGCCCGGTTCCACACGCCGTCTCGCGGCAGTCCCGGTTCGGCGCATTACAACGCCACCACCGTCCTATCCTCACACAACCAGTCAGTCCAGTCCCGACCGCCACGGTGTTTCGAGTCACCTCCGCGGCTAGCAAATAGCCCTTTTTCTCCCACGCCGCCATTCAAAGCCGGCTCGCTCCACGGGACTCCGCCACAACTCTCAGCGATGACGTCACTCCCAGATCCAGAGTTGCTCAGCCCTGCTTACGATTTTCTGTCCAACACTCAAAGCTAAGTATCTTTCCACACACCCGACTCCTATACCCACAGCACATCTGTGTCTCTATCACAATACATGCACTACCGGCCGTCTCTCTGGCGCCTGTCAGCTACCGTAATGCCTGGACTATTGTCACAGGCGCATTGATACCAACTCAGCTGCGCTGAGCTACCGTATATGACACTCACCTACTCATTCGTCAACCTCCACCATTCTACATTGATTCATTGAATACTATCAGTCCCAACAACAATACAGGCTAGAGCAAAGGTACCTTACAATGATCATTTCCATTGCAGCCCTACATTAACCGGAAAAAAAAAAAAAAAAAAAAAAAAAAAAAAAGTAGCCAGTATTCATTTCAAGCCAGTATTCATTTCAAGCCAGTATTCATTTCAAGCCAGTATTCATTCATTTCAAGCCAGTATTCATTCATTTCAAGCAAGCATTCATTCATTTCAAGCCAGTATTCATTCATTTCAAGCCAGTATTCATTCATTTCAAGCCAGTATTCATTCATTTCAAGCCAGTATTCATCCCAAGCCAGTATTCATTTCATTCCAAGCCAGTATTCATTCATTTCAAGCCAGTATTCATTCATTTCAAGCAAGCATTCATTCATTTCAAGCCAGTATTCATTCCAAGCCAGCATTCATTCCAAGCCAGTATTCATTTCAAGCCAGTACTCATTCATTTCAAGCCAGTATTCATTCATTTCAAGCCAGTATTCATTCATTTCAAGCAAGTATTCATTCATTTCAAGCCAGTATTCATCCCAAGCCAGTATTCATTTCATTCCAAGCCAGTATTCATTCATTTCAAGCCAGTATTCATTCATTTCAAGCAAGCATTCATTCATTTCAAGCCAGTATTCATTCCAAGCCAGCATTCATTCCAAGCCAGTATTCATTTCAAGCCAGTATTCATTCATTTCAAGCCAGTATTCATTCATTTCAAGCCAGTATTCATTCATTTCAAGCCAGTATTCATTCATTTCAAGCAAGCATAGATTCATTTCAAGCAAGCATTCATTCATTTCAAGCCAGTATTCATTCCAAGCCAGCATTCATTCCAAGCCAGTATTCATTTCAAGCCAGTATTCATTCGTTTCAAGCCAGTATTCATTCATTTCAAGCCAGTATCCATTCATTTCAAGCAAGTATTCATTCATTTCAAGCCAGTATTCATCCCAAGCCAGTATTCATTTCATTCCAAGCCAGTATTCATTCATTTCAAGCCAGTATTCATTTCAAGCCAGTATTCAGTCATTTCAAGCCAGTATTCATTCATTTCAAGCAAGTATTCATTCATTTCAAGCCAGTATTCATTCCAAGCCAGTATTCATTCCAAGCCAGTATTCATTCCAAGCCAGTATTCATCCCAAGCCAGTATTCATTTCATTCCAAGCCAGTATTCATTTCAGTATTCGAGATCCACCAGATCTTGTCGCGGCTTCTTTTGGGCTCCCGTACTGTCCAGCCGCTCCGTCCTCATCCACTCAGACTCCAGTATTCACTCCAGTATTCACTGCCACGATTACCAATCCCCCCATCCACAACAGCAACCATTCACTCACTACAGTCACGGCGTTCCGCCGCCGTCCTGTCACCTAAGCAAAGGCGTTTCCGCCTTCTCCCTGTCACCCAAGCAAAGGCGTTCCGCCTTCCCCTCGTCTAAGCAAAGGCGTTCCGCCTTCCCCTCGACTAAGCCAAGGCGCTCGCCGACCTTCCTGTCACCTAACCAAAGCGTCGTCGCCGCTTTACTTAGCAGGTGTTGTTGCCACCTTCCTGTCACCTAACCAAAGCGTTGTCGCCGCTTTACTTAGCAGGTGTTGTTGCCACCTTCCTGTCCCGAGGCACCTCCCTGGCCTCTTCTTTTTCCCATTCTACCTCCAAACGTATTTCCATGCCTCCATGTTCTCCAAATAGCACCAGTATTCACCCATACCAGTATTCACCCACACTGTCCAGCCGCTCCTTCCTCATACATTCCTCACCATTCCAGCATTCACCCATACCAATGTTCAGGCATACCAGTATTCAGGCATACCAGTATTCAGGCATACAAGTATTCAGGCATACCAGTATTCACCCATACCAGTATTCACCCATACCAGTATTCACCCATTCCAGTATTCACCCATACCAGTATTCACCCATTCCAGTATTCACCCATACCAGTATTCACCCATTCCAGTATTCACCCATTCCAGTATTCACCCATTCCAGTATCCACCCGTTCCAGTGGTCCAACCCTGCCCATGCCATGTGTTCGTGGCAAACAAAGCACCACTTTTTGGGGCCTTAAAGCGTAAACTCGGCGCCACTCCAGATCCATGGACCTCGGCGCCACTCCAGATCCATGGACCTCGGCGCCACTCCAGATCCAAGGACCCCAAAGCCAAACACCCAGGGTCCATCGCCCCCTGGAACCACTAACCGCCACCTGCTAGCACCCAGACCAACAAGCACCCACACCTATTCAGCCCATCTCCACCGCACAACTCATCTACACCACATGACTCATCTACACCACACCATCCTCAGTACTCCATCCCTCAATCAGTCTCCATTCATACACACTGTATCCATTCAATAAATACAACCCAACTGATATCGTTTGATGGTGTGGTCTTTACTAGTGAAATGCTGTTGGTACAACATAAGTTCAGGAGGAATAAGACCACACCGGAGAACTATCTCCCCACTATGTTATTGCCTCCAATCTGGCTGACTTCTACTTCTCCCAAGCTCACCTGCTCGTGATCCCATTGATAACAACTCCTCCCTTATCTCCTCCCCGAAACCAATCAAGGGTTGTATTTATACATGACCACCTCCACCTGCCATCCCCTGATCCGTTTCTCGCATCCCTCCACCACCCCAATCTCCACACTTTTCTCATGCGCTCCACTAACATTTCCTCATCCTTTACTTCAGGTTCCAGATGGGGCCTTAAAGCGTAAACTCGGCGCCACTCCAGATCCATGGACCTCGGCGCCACTCCAGATCCATGGACCTCGGCGCCACTCCAGATCCAAGGACCCCAAAGCCAAACACCCAGGGTCCATCGCCCCCTGGAACCACTAACCGCCACCTGCTAGCACCCAGACCAACAAGCACCCACACCTATTCAGCCCATCTCCACCGCACAACTCATCTACACCACATGACTCATCTACACCACACCATCCTCAGTACTCCATCCCTCAATCAGTCTCCATTCATACACACTGTATCCATTCAATAAATACAACCCAACTGATATCGTTTGATGGTGTGGTCTTTACTAGTGAACGGTCTGTCTCTCCTACACTGTCTCCCACTAAACTGTCCTATTGTCTCTCTTTTACACTCTACCAAGGACCTCCAACGTAAAATAAGGACTTATTTGGGATGTTCCTTTTAGGCAGGGTGTTTAACTGTACTTGTACTGTACTACATTTCTATTGTATTGACTACTTGTACTGTTATAGTGCGACGATTCGTAAGGATCAAAGCTAGTTCAGGGGGCGGTCCCAAGGGAGCGCGCGCGCGGAGGGGGGCGGGTCACTACGTCCTGCCCCCCCCCTTACCCATAGTTCTTAGGGAAGTCAGATGGTGGGACTCAGTCTTGTTGCATAGCACTGCTGCTGCTACCACGCTGCAGTACACACACAAGTGCCACACTTGTTGCTTGCAGGTAGCTGTGCTGTTGCCCACCGCTTGGAGAGGGTGCCTAACTTGGCTGAGTATTTCTGGCTGTTTCTGCTATTTTACTATCGCTCAATTCATGTTCTTAGCTGCCAAACTAAGAAGCTGTGTTCTTGGCCAGGTTGTATGGGAAGTTGAGATTGTTATTCTGGTAATCGCTGAATTCTAAACTGCTGTTTCAAGGTTCAGATTTCTTGCTATCGTTGCTGGTGCCTAGCTGATTTCTGTACTTTCAGTTGTTTGTTGCTAAAGCTATTTCAAAGGTGCTTCAGGCTTGCTAAAGTTGCTAAAGGTAAACTCAGTATCATAGAAGTTGGCTGTGGCTACGGGCTAAATGCTAACTTATTTCGTGCCCTGGTGGGCCTTTACTGGGCTACCATGAGTTAAAGTAATCTCAGTTGTTGGGTTGTCGATAACAATGTCAGTACTTTGCAACGGCGCGGGCCGTATCGGCTAGCGCGGAACAACAGGGTTAATGTACAGTCAGCTAGGAGCTAGGTGGCTATTGCTAGCCGGCTATTTCGGTAAGGATGCTGTTAGCTGGTAAATCAATGTGCTAGCCATGTCAAGGCATAGGCGGCGGCCCGCGTGAAAACATGGCCCCGTAGCAAGTAATGAATCACGCTAGGAGGATTCAGTTTGTAGGTTGCAGGTGTCTGTAAACGGCAGCGTTCACCTAGCTCTGAGCTAGCCGAGTCACGTCAAGCGGTGATTTACGGCATGACGTTCGGCAGCGAATACTAAGCGCTGCGTGTGGGAAATGTAGTTCTCTATCATGCCAAGCCTCGGCGTCGTGCTAGTAGCAAGAGTCGTATGAATTACTAGTCACGTCAGGCCAGGAGGAAGCTTTCGATTCAAGCTTCGCTCGCAGCATGCTTAATCTAGTTAGTATGGGGCTATATTGCTTCTGCCTCGCCTCGGGTTATGTGTCTGTCCTGACGTCACCAGTTGAACTCGCTAGTGCATGCAGGGAATCGTAGTCTTCTCTATATGCTCGGTAGCTCCAGCTAAATATTCTCTTCTGCTACGGTAGGGGCCATCGTTCATTCCAGCCACGAGCTGTCTGTTGATGGTCGGCTAGCTTGCAACTCAGAACTCATGTAGCTAAAGAGGTTTGCTAACGTTCCGTAATGACTCTTCAAGCTGCCTATTCCATGGGGGTTGCGTGTGTCCGTGGTCAGCAGCTACCTAGCATACAGGCTAGCAGAGGGTAACGTCACAAAGCGAAGGGTGGCGCACGGTCTGCGCATTCTGAGCACATGGGTAATGTGGCTCTCTAGCATTTAACCTCCATGTCACCTGGTCCGTTACGATTCTTTTTCGTTATTATATTATTTTATGTGCACGCGCAGTTCAATAGGGCAGGGATGCGCATGTATTATCAATGTCTATGCTTCGCTTGTGCCCACTGTACAAGCTTAGCATACAGGCTTCGTTTGCTGTTCATGAGGTTTTTGCCTGGTCTCGGTTAATGCTAGCTTTGCCCAAGCTGCGGCTGCCTGCTGGCATAGCAGCTGATGATGGTTGCCGATGCTACTCTGGTGAAAACGCTAACATCTGTTTATGTTTGCAGCTCGGGCCAGAAACTGCCGCGTGTCTGTTGGCATCAGGGCGGCGTCGAGTGTGGCAGCGTTGAAGTCATTGGATACTATCCTCTATCGAGCTGCCGTATTGTTTCAATCTAAGGTTATAGTTCTGGGTCACTGCGTATCGCACTGTATGCCCTTGTGGTGTTTCCGTAGCTGCGGCACTCGAGCTAATAATTACAGCTAAGGCTACTGCTAGTGAAAAATGACGAGTTGTTTATCTTTACAATCACATTAAAGCGGCTACAGGACTGTTGCATCATGTTCACCATTGCAGCTCCAGGATAAAGGCTGCTAACGCCATGCTTTCTTTTCAGCTCAGGCTAAAGTGCTACATGTCTGTTGCTGCAGCTCACGCCAAAGCGAATACTTGTTGGTTGCTAACATTCTGTTTATTATTTCAGCTCCACGCTGGAGTGGCTGCAGGCCCACTGCTACGTCATCAGGTTATCATGGCAGCTTTAGGCTAAAGCGGCTACATGTTCCACTAATCGTGTTTTACTTTTTAGCTTCTTGCTGCGGCTGCTACATGTCTAAATGCTAACATAATTTCTATCCTTTCAGCTCATGCTGGAGCTGCTGCATAGCTGCTACTACAGCAGGTCGCCATAGCAGCATGGCGCTGCAGCTGCTGAGGTTTTCTGCTAACAGATTTATCATTACAGCTCCAGGCCGGAGCTGCGGCATGCCCCCGCCACGGCATCAGGTTAGCATGGCAGCTTTATGCTAAAGCTGCTACATGTTCCACTAAATCGCGTTTTTCTTTATAGCTTCGGGCCACGGCTGCTACATGTTGCTGCTAACATCATGTTTGTCCTTTCAGCTTCTTGCCGGAGCCGCTGCATAGCGGCTGCTACAGCATGCCATCATTGCAGCGTCGCGCTGCAGCGGCTGAGTGTTTTCTGCTAATATGTTTATCTTTATAGTTTTGTCCACTACTGCATAATTCCATGAGACCAGTCAGGAGTCGGTTAGCACTGGAGAGGGCATTGCTACTACAGCTTCCGCTACTTCTGCCGCTACCATGAGCTGCCAGCCTGCCCGCCCGCCCTCCCGCCCGCATGCCTGCCCGCCTGCACGCGCCATATTCAGCAGACGGAAGTGGCCTACCGCCAGCCCGCCGCCGCCTGCCTTCCCGCCCGCCTGCCTTCCCACCTGCCTGTCGGCCCTCCAGTCCGGCTGCCCGCTCGCCCGCTACAGCATCAGTTAATGCTATTACTGCTGCTACCATGAGCATGATCCAGCGCTGCGTCGTGCTGGAAGCCTGTGGTGCCGGCCCATCTTCCGGAGGCGCTGTCAGGCTGCGACCGTCGTCGCCACCGCCAGGTCGCAAGGGAACATGGGAAGCTGCAGTTCCAGCACCAGCGGTGGGAACTCCATTCCTCTCGCCAGCTGCAGCTTTCCCAGATGCCCTGAGGAGCCACACTCTAGCAGGTAAATAGCAACGCATTTGCTTGTTCGATTCTGTGAGCGTTCAGCCGCTCTCTAAGCTTGCTAATAATAGGCAACCATAGTTACATAGCAGCGACTTACTTGTACTGAATGTTGGGCTTTAGCCGCTCTCTAGGCTTGCATAGCTTGCCTTTAAAGGTCAAGACGGGTATCTCGTGGAGATTCTCATATGTGCAGCAGCAGACTCTGCAGCAGAGCGCTCCGTGGGCTGCGAAAATGTTCTCTGTGATCCTAAAAGTCAGCGACCTTAGGCGTGGTTTCCTTGTTATGGTCAGCTAAAGCTAAGATGGTAATTTCTGCGGCAAGCACATGCGGTCACCAAGGCCAGGCTTAAGATGCGACTAGCTCATGGCCTCTGAAGATTGCAGCTCGCAGTTTAAGCAGGGAAGGTACACCAGTGTCAGTCGCAGAACTAACTCTCCCTTCTGTCCTTTCATGTCCATGCTGAACACCGGGCTGTCTGCCCGACGTCCTCGTCTCACGACCCCCGGAGAGAGCTGCCAGATTTGCGGCCCGCCCCTCTTCACTCTGCATTCTCTCCGGATCGGAGCAGCCACACCACCAGCACTTCTGGTGCCCTCAGCTAACTCAAGATCCTGCACGCCAAGCTATCAAGCACACACAACACAGGACTGACCGAAGCGCAATGGTTCCAAGCTGGAGTTGGACGCGTTTCAGTTAACGCTTCTGCTGCTGATGCTAATAGTGCTGCAGGCACTATTAACAGGGTTGTTCCATAGGGTTCATTTTGCTGCTTCTGCTGCGTTACTCGGGGCACGCGCCCCTGATAGGTTGCATGTTTTATTTGCTGCTTCTGCTGCGTTACTCGGGGCACGCGCCCCTATCATGCAAAAGCTAGGTGGTTGCTGGGGTGCTAGTTAGGTAGGATGTGAAGCTGTATGGCGCTGTAGTTATATGAATTAAAGGTTCATCGCTGCTTCTGGTTCTGCTGTCTATATAGATATATACGTCCATGTTGCTGCTCCCGCTTTTCTCTAGGGTGTTTTAGTATGGCTTCAGTCAGATTGCAGTATATCGTTATAGTCAGCAGTACCACCTTCCTCACCGTTGGTTCGGTCTGCCAGCTGCTAACATTCTTAATTATTAAATTGCTTTAGCAGTACTTATAGCGTTTTTGGCAAGCTGCCAATATCATTGCTTAGTATTTTGCCTTAGTAATATTCGCTCTGCCAGATGCTAATATGCTTAATTATTATTTTTTTGCGTTAGCAGGAAAGGCAGTTCATAGTTTGCCCCGCAGTAATGATAACTTAATCGCTAGAGTCACAGCAGAGCTGCCTTCCTCGCAGTTGGCTAGCACTGGCATGGGATTCTGAGATTTTGGCGTGCTTTGGGGGTTTGTAGTTTTGGGGGGTATCGGGCCAGGGCTCGCTGTAATTAGATTATGACCTCGATGCTCATGGTAACATGAGGATCGTGGGTTCAGCGAGCCATGGCCCGAGGCAGAACCCCATGCCAAACCATGCTAACTTAGGCTATAGATTCTATGCTGTCTTATAGTAGAGCTAAGGTAGGCTGCCAATACTATGCGCTTAGATATAGGCTTAGATTCTATGCTGTCTCTATAGTAGGGTGCTCAATATGCCATGCTGTGTGATGCTTGCTTTCTGCCTTCATTCTGGTCAATAAAGTATATCTTAACCCAAGTGATCGTCTCCTGAAATAGTGCGACGATTCGTAAGGATCAAAGCTAGTTCAGGGGGCGGTCCCAAGGGAGCGCGCGCGCGGAGGGGGGCGGGTCACTACGTCCTGCCCCCCCCCTTACCCATAGTTCTTAGGGAAGTCAGATGGTGGGACTCAGTCTTGTTGCATAGCACTGCCCCGCCACCACCCCAGCGCCACCTTCAGGTTCTGCCTTAGATCCCCCTCGGGGGGTATCGGGCCAGGGCTCGCTGTAATTAGATTATGACCTCGATGCTCATGGTAACATGAGGATCGTGGGTTCAGCGAGCCATGGCCCGAGGCAGAACCCCATGCCAAACCATGCTAACTTAGGCTATAGATTCTATGCTGTCTTATAGTAGAGCTAAGGTAGGCTGCCAATACTATGCGCTTAGATATAGGCTTAGATTCTATGCTGTCTCTATAGTAGGGTGCTCAATATGCCATGCTGTGTGATGCTTGCTTTCTGCCTTCATTCTGGTCAATAAAGTATATCTTAACCCAAGTGATCGTCTCCTGAACTCCATTTTTTGTCTAATAAAATAATCAATTAAAAAAAAACTCTCAGCTTCTCTACTAGTCTCTCTCATATTGCTTATAATGTTGTCACCATTGTGACAAACAGTCCATGGAACAGCAGCTCAAGTAATAAAAACGACAAGATCTACCAAACACACTCAACAGGATCAATTTAAACCGCTGATGATGGCTGATGAACAGAACTGAGACTGACCTGGTGACAATGTGGGTTGGAATCTCTGCTGTAGTAGGAAGATCTCTCAGTTTTACCTAGAGGAGAGGACAGGACAGGAGAGGAGAAAAACAAAATCTTGTGTTAAACTCAAACAGTCCATTCAATATGTATTTGAAAACATTGCGGTGAGAAATAAGCAGCTTAGTAACATGAACATGCTTCACGCTGCCCCTCTCTCTATCTCCCTCGGGCTGTGTGAGATGCAGGCTACAAACATGGGGGATGGGACCTTCTGATTGGTTCAGAAACATACAGGCTTCCGTTTCAGACTGAAACTTCCAAATAAAATGACCAAAAATGCCATTTCCCTGGGACTTTTAAAGAACAAGAGTAAAACAGAAATATTGAATACGTGCATATCACGCTTGTTGCATTATCAGGTCATTGCCTGATTACTTAAGTCATTAATTAATTTCTCCATTAACCACTTAAAGCCTATATATATTTAGTCCTCCATGGCTCTAGGCATTATCCTTTTCCCACTAAATAGCCGATCTACAAGCTGTGAGCTATTTTATCGCTGAATGGTTGCCCCAGAATAGGGACGCTATGGGTTCACGTGGGTCAATTCAAACGCCTCCTCTCCGACATGTTTAGCAAGCACACCCAAGAAAAGACAGGGTTTAATAACGGTGTCTCTTCCCGCTGTGGATAGCAAGTTACGCATGGTTCAGCTAACAAGCCAACCTTAGCCTACATCTTAAAATCTAAATAAATAAAATGTTTCTTCAGTCTTACAGTAATTAAAATGTTTTTCACAGCAGCCATTTTGGCATGAAGTAGTTAAGTAAACACAAGACTGCTACCAATGATACTAATTGAGGTTCTGTTCCATTCATGTCAAAGCTGCTGCTTCACTGGAAAGGCTCTTACATTAAATGGAACAGAACCTTAATTAGTATCATTGGTAACACCTGTTTACTAGGTGTGTAACGATATAGTAACTGTATCGAAATATCGTTTTTAACTTAAAAAATCGAAGTATATCGAAATGAAAACAGCTAAAATCGAATCGTATCGTTTTATTTTGTATCGTATCGAATCGGCAGTGCAAAGAATCGATTGTATCGATACTACCTACTTGGAATTGTATTTAGCATTTTTAAAGGGCCTACACCATGCTTTTAAAACTATATTTTTTGTATAAATATATGCTCAAAATTGAGTCTTAGACAGGTTTTAACCCTCAACAAACACTCTGACCATTCTTTTTGTTTGTTCTAGCTCTACTATAATGAGGCTCTCCAGCTGCAATACCAAAACGGCCTCTGTTTGCTCAGGGGCGCATCTAGTGGGGTTTTTCCAGAAAAAAAAAATAAGTTTTTTGGAAAAAAAGAAGTTTTTTGAAAAAAAAAAGTTTTTGAAAAAAAAATTTTTTTTTTATTTTTTATTTTTTACTCTGAAAAAAAAAACGGGAAACGCGTGTGACGTCACATGCGTCAACTCTCAGAACAGCACTGTTCTGAGAACCCGTGGAAAGCTTTTCATCTCTGTCTTCCCAAAACCAGAGAAAGACAGTGGGCCAGTGGGACCCCAAAAAAAGGTTTTAAAATAGAAAAAGTGAAAATTCATGGTGTAGGTCCTTTAAGAAGAAAAATGTAAAAGGAGGGGTTTAATTACTTTTCCTTTCCATATAGCTACACTGGTCTATCGATAAATGTGTGTAATCTCTGTGTTCATGTCAAGGTGCAGGTTTGTCAATATATAATGTCCATGTATTTGGCAGATAATCACTGTGTTTACATATTTACATCCATAATAATACACGTTTCCCTTAAAAATCTGCACTATCCACACCTTTCACACAGATTTAATGACTTTGCTAAATAGTAACTATATCGATTTTAAATCATTGAATCGAATCGTATCGTATCGCCATGAATGAACCAATATCGTCCATGTATCGTATCGTCAACCATGTATCGTGATATGTATCGAATCGCTATTAAAATGTATCGTTACACCCCTACTGTTTACCCTACTAGTTTATTTGATAGTTATCCACAAGTTTTCCATGGAACTTACTGGTGAAAAGGGTGTGTGTTAATAATGTGGGCTTCATTTCCTCCACACAAATCACTTCAAATCACTTAACAAGCACCGTCCAAGTAATCACCATGCAGAGATTCAGGTGTCACAGGCTCACAGCAGCAACAGCAACCAGTCAGAATGAAACACAGGACAAGAGGTGCTACCAGCTAAGAGGAACAGGAAGTGCATGTCCAACTTCCATGCAAGCTGGGCTCATGGGGCACTGGAAACTTGTGGATAGCTTCCATGAAAAATGGCCATTGCTTAACTTCATCATACATTGAGTCACAGTCATATGCAGCATATGTATATTATGTATAGCGTCGCTGTCAAGCAGAAAACGATCTTCACTTTTCATCTTTTTGTTTTTCATAAATTAATTGAAGCCCCATTTAACATTTCATTTTATGACAGTGTTGTGCAAAAGTAGTCACATCTTAAATATGTGATGAGCAAAGATGATAATGACTAATGCTAATGTTACATTTCTTCAGTTTTATTGCAGTTGGACGTTAGCTTTCTTTCATTCTTTTGCATTGGACTTTTGCATATCAATGTTACAGTGATATCATTTGAACAATGATAGACGCTATACATTAACTGTGTGTGCTGCTGTTGCTGTGCTGTGATTGGCGTAGCAGCATCAGCTGAGCTGTTATCGGCCTATTTTGTTGGGACGCACAGAGCAGCCCTATTCAATACATGTCACCTGCCAATGTACAATTTAACACATATCCTTCGGATGGCCATTGCTGAGTGGAGAGGCCTTCTGGGAATTGGGTGCCCAGGATCGAACCCATGACCTTGTCGTCCAAAGGTAAGAGAGCTATACCCGGACACGGCACTTAACTCCTAACATGCTCACAGAAGGTTGTATTAGTGGTAGCCACTGCTGCTATAGTAAGGATGGGTAAAAGTAAATTCTACGTACATAAAGTCCAGCTGAAGTCAAGATCACCACAGAAAGCTTGATTTCAAATAATGCACCCATTTGTAAATGTTCAAAATGAAACCAAATGGTCATTGTTGTGCATTCTCTCATTGGGGTCACTTCTAAACTGGTTGAAATAACAGTGAGATTAAACTCCTATTACATGGAACCCCCTCAAGGACCCCTGGGGGTCCCGAACCTCACTTTGAGAACCACCATCTGCCATGCCTGCAACGCATGGAGTCACAGACAGCTCAGCCTAGCTTTGTGCGTCGACTACAAAACAAAGACTGTTTTCCATTCTTCACATACAGTACATTTAGGTTGAGGATTCCTTTCTTTCTGCATCAAAACAAGACAAAGTACAGAGACACATAAAAGAGGATGCAGGGAGCAGGCTACAATGTGTACAGTCGCATGCTTTGCTTTCAAGTGGTATAAAAAGTCATGCATGCAAAACCGTTCTTTATTCCGTTTAGAGCACTCCCCCTCTCCCTCGGGCCAAGGGGGCAGGGGCGTCAATTGGGTATGGCAGGGGTATGCAGCTGCCATACCCTGGGTCCAGGGGGAAAATAAAAGTTACTTTTAAATATAAATCCACGAATGTCTCTTTGTCTTTCTGTGCTCGTTATTATGTTGTTAAATTACAGTAAAATAACTACAAATGCAAAATGTAACAAAATGGTCACTTTAACAAGGTATTATAATTATATTCTCCACACTTTTATTCTCCCCACCTTGACAAGATTCCCAGGTTCCATAGGTCAGCTGCAGAGGTGCAATGCATTATTGTTAATTGTGGCACGTTTACTAACATGCCAAGTTTAGCTGCACTTGAACAACCGTTCCAGGCTGCCATATCCAGCCCAAGAAACCGTAGAAACGGGGGGGGGGGGGGAATAAAATGTACTTCTTAAAATAAATGTATCATGCCTGTTGCTAAGGTATGGCAACATGACTGGTGTTGCCATACCTTAGCTTTTTTCTGAACTGACGCCACTGCAAGGGGGGGTGCACAAATGTAACTAAATGGACCCTTACGCAGGTCCATTTTGTACAATCTAAGGGTATATTGACACTAGATTTGACAGTGAACTAAACACAGAAAACAGTGAATCATAATTGAAACATCACAGGTTAACAGGAGTAAAAAAGAAAGAAAGTGGGTGACGTTCGTTTTTGTGCGATTGTTATTTCCAGAAAGGAGAAAGCGGAGAAGGAGGTAAGAAAAAGACAAATCAACAATAGATATCTACAGTATATACACATAGCATACAGTATAAACAGGGGCTTCACAAGGGGGGGGGGAAGTGGGACTGAGTTACTAGGGCCCAAGGTGGGGGGAGAGGGCTTAATTATTCTATACATTGGCTATTGAAAAATAGCAGATATACAAGCTCACAGCGCGGCACCGAGTGCCGGGTGCAAGCTTGGAAATCTGCTATTTTTGAAAGGTTGTGAAAATGTGTGATTTTTAAGCGAACATTTGTAACTCAAATTTTGCTTCTGGAACTAAATATTTTGAGATGGGGGTCCGTGGCCAAA
>NC_137822.1:23565379-23567879 GCF_963921795.1 Nannobrachium achirus
TAACCTAACATTTTAAACTTCAACTTGATCACATATATTCCTCAAATATTGCAAATCAAACGTGTTGCGATGTTAATTGATTTCAATGAATATTCAACAACTTGTGTCCTTGCTTTCACTACTGGACAAAAAACCTTATATTGTACACAACCAGAACAGAAATGTCATGGAGGCCACGAATGGCTGCCGTGCCCTGTCACTTTGGCAATACGCCCTTCAATAAATGACTGGCACTGAGGCCACAGCGGCCTTGTTGCCCCACCCACACCCCAGCTAATTTCAGCGTTTTCTCCTCTGCCAGTAGCCTACAGTTTTAAACACCAGTCAGTGTCTTTTGTTGAGATTATGAACCCCGAAAGAGCATCACTTCACCCATTGTAAACCATATCTTGATAGAATTGGTCCACACTATTTCTGTCTACTGACTCTGCTTCTCAGTGTGGTCAGTTGAGAAACCTGCCTACCAGCTTGGGATTCCAAGCTAATATGACAACTATGGCCTTAAAGAAAAAATACTTTACACACCAAAGGCCTTAAAACAGTGAAATTCCAGGCCTGTACACAACACAACACATAGGGACGTACTGGGCCATCATGATGGAGAGGCCCTTTTAACGCCTACATGTTTCACTGATACTAACTGATGAATGTTGATATGATGAATTTAGGAGTGTCATGTTGACACCCGCCTCACCAGTTTGTACTGTATTAACATTTTCACCACTGTACTGAATCAAAACAAGACCAGACAAGACTAGGTGTCCTTCACATGATTATATTGCTACTGCTAAATTCTGTAACAATATGTGTAATATATCTATCTATAAATGCGACAAATCTCTGTCTGTTTGTTTGTAATCCGCGTATCTCGAGAACCGTTCGTCCCACCGGCTTCAGATTCGGCACGCGCGTTCCCCGCCGCCGCGCGGAGTGCAGTGCCAGGCCTCGACCCGACCCGACTCGCGGTTTTCCGAAACCGGCGCGAAACGTTCGGAATCTCCTTATGCGGAGCTGATTGTTGACATCAGGCTGTTCCGGAGGAAATCGGCGCAAGCGCTGAGTCATTGTGACATCACTTCATAAAAGGCTCTGACATCACGTACGCCACATGAGTCAACACAAAATCTCTGTGAATGTGTATGTATGTATGTAATCCGCGTATCTCGAGAACCCTTCTTCCCACCGGCACGCGCGTTCTCCAGATATGGGCATAAAGTCTGACATCAGAGTTTTCCGCAACCGGTACTGTGTGTGCAGAGATCTTCATATATGGGCATAAGTGGACAAAGACAAACAGATGGTCAAAACGGGTCCTATGACAAATCTCCTTATGCGGAGCTGATTGTTGACATCAGGCTGTTCCGGAGGAAATCGGCGCAAGCGCTGAGTCATTGTGACATCACTTCATAAAAGGCTCTGACATCACGTACGCCACATGAGTCAACACAAAATCTCTGTGAATGTGTATGTATGTATGTAATCCGCGTATCTCGAGAACCCTTCTTCCCACCGGCACGCGCGTTCTCCAGATATGGGCATAAAGTCTGACATCAGAGTTTTCCGCAACCGGTACTGTGTGTGCAGAGATCTTCATATATGGGCATAAGTGGACAAAGACAAACAGATGGTCAAAACGGGTCCTATGACAACAGGTATATTGGGGTTTGCATTAAAGGGTGGGGCATTCATGGGGTTTGCATTAAAGGGTGGGGCATTCATTCCCTATTTCAAATTCGGCACGTGCGTTCCCCACCGCAGCAGGTAGTGCAGTGCTCGGCCTCAACCCGACCCGACCCACGATTGTTTGAAAAAGCGACAGAAATCTCATATATGGGCATAAAATGGACGCAGATAAACAGATATCTCCATATATGGCATATATGGGCATACAATGGATGCAGAATCACAAAGATCTCCATATACGGGCATAAAAGGGACACAGACAGACAGATACAGAGATCTCCATATATGGGCATAAAATGGATGCAGATAGACAGATATCTCCATATATGGGCATATATGGGCATAAAATGGACCCAGAACTATAACTGCAGTGATCTCCATATATGGACATAAAATGGACACCGACAGACAGATACAGATATCTCCATATATGGGCAAAAATGGACACAGGCAGACAAATGGTCAAAACGGGTCCTATGAAAACAGGTATAATGGGGTTTGCATTAAAGGGCGGGGCATTCATTCCCTATTTACATTGTTCCGAGTTGGCCAGGTCGCCGACTAGACGCTGGGCCGCCCGAAGGGCGGCCCAGCTTCTAGTTTAACAGAATTAGAAGAAGAAGAAGACGACGACATCACTGCATTGTTTTAATGGCTAACAACACAACAGGTGGTCTTTAGTAGTCCATAAAAAAACGCTATTAAAGGCAAAGACAATGAACAGAGCAGTACATTCACATACATAATCACAGACATACTGTACATGCACACTCAGATACAGATATTAATGTTTTCTTTCTCGCATTTCTTTTTTTCC
>NC_137822.1:23572879-23587879 GCF_963921795.1 Nannobrachium achirus
ACGAGGTGCTGCGGAGCCCTGGGCCAAGACTGCTGCAGACAAAGAGACAAGTGAATGTTGGGGGGAGAGAAAGAAAGGAAGAAAGCGAGAAAAACACGTTGAAATGATCGAAATGCTAAATCTTACGTGAAAAGGTGAAGACAAAAAAAAATGCCAGAAAGAAAAAAACACTGAGAAAAGACAGGGAGGGAATTTTAACCATTAAACAATTTACACCTGTCCACAAAACAATTCAGGTGATATTTTCTATTCTATTCTATTCTATTCTATTCTATTCTTTTGCCTTTTGTTTCCTCTCTAAATCAGAGGAAATCATGAACGGATTGATACATTCACGAGCCGGGTGTCAAACGTCAAAAAGCGTCAGACCCCAACCAGTGAAGAACTATACCAAAACACGGATTTAAAAAAAAGAGAGAAAGGGTGAACAAGAGAGAAATAGCGAGACTGAGAGAGTGATAGAGAGACAGAGAAAAAGAGAGAGAGACAGAGAGCGATAGAGAGACAGAAGAGAGAGAGAGAGAGAGAGAGAGACATAGAAGGAGACATTGGGAGGTTTTAATGCTAGCCTTATGCGTCCTTTAGTGGTGTTCGCCATAGGGGCTTGGCAGTGCCAGGCCTTGTCACTGAGCCAACAAAAATCTGCAGTGCCTGCCGCATTTCAGCAGCCCAACACACACACACACACACACACACACACACACACACACACACACACACACACACACACACACACACACACACACACACACACACACACACACACACACACACACACCCGCACGCACACACAGGCGGGCGCACGCGCACCACCATCAACGGCTTACGTTCAAGAGTCTCTCTCTCTCTCTCGTCGCCGGGTTCTTTTGTGACTGGGAAAAGCGAGACTGGATGAAGTCGGTCGTTTAGAAATAAATGCTTCCACTGGTGGAACAGGAAGTAATTTCCTCTGCGTGGACAACATCCTGTTCAAGCAGGAAGTGTTCATGTCTTCCGTGTTTCATGTTTCTTTTGGGTAACAAAGGAAATGTAATTCATCCACGTTTGGAATCTTTTTTGGATACATTTAGAGTGTGCGCGCGCACGCACGCACACACACACACACACACACACACACACACACACACACACACACACACACACACACACACACACACACACACACACACACACACACACACACACACACACACACACACACACACACACACAATGCTATAGTCCTTCTGGCAGCTGGCCCAGGTTCGAATCCCACCCAAGGCTCCCTCCCATCTCACACACTGTCATAACGTTGCTTTCAGGTAGAAACCTTGTATCTTGTAAAAAGTAATGAAAATAGCAGATCTACAACCTCACATGGTGTCTCATCGCGACACGTTGTGAGCTTGTGGACCGGCAAAATTCCACTATTTTAATTAAAAAAGAAAGGACAATAGAAAAAGAACGGTTTTGGATGACACAAACACCCCCAAAAAAATAATTCAAAGGAAATAAATGGCCATATCAATTTTCAATGCCTGCAGAGGCAGGTGCATTTAAAAACACACATTACAGCTCGTAATTATAAATCAGACCGAAAACTATTTGAAAACAAAGGAATAATGTAAAAAAGAAAAAACAGCGTTGCCTTTTGCAAGCGGATGAATCACATTCAAATGGTGCATTTTGTGTGAGCGACTGCGTGCGTAATGTGCGTAAATAAATAAGGAGGAATCCATGAAGGATCCTTTCATTTCATTGCTGTCTTGCGGAAACCTTGTATGTCCAACCTGTGTCTCTTTCTTTCTTTTTTCTATACTAAAAGAATGCGTAAATAGTTGATCTACAAGCGATGGGGGGTTGCATTGAGAGCTTGTAGATCTGCTATTTTCACAACTTTTATGTATGACGGTCCTTTCCACTGAACTGGAGCTCAGTTAGTCTGTTCTTGAGAGACTACTATGTCAGTGGTTCTCAAACCTTTTCATGTGAAGGACCCCCAAAATGATATGTACTTGTCCACGGACCCCCATCTCAAAATATCTAGTTCCAGGGACCACCCAGAAGCAAAATTTGAGTTACAAACGTTTGCTTTGAAAATACATACAGCATATTCAAAGATTTGCACACATTTTCACGACTTTTTCAAAAAATAGCAGATCTACAAGCTCGCAGCGCGGCACTCGGTGCCGCGCTGTGAGCTTGTATATCTGCTATTTTTCACTGGTTAAAGCATTCAATAATTCTAGGCCTAAATGCGTAAAAAAAAAAAAAAACCCCTGTTGAAATGTGGAGTACGAGGTTTTGTTGGCCCGACGGTGACGACTGGCGAGGATGCTTCATTTCATGGAGGTGAGCAGCTGCTGATTTGAAATGGAACGTCTGGTGAGTTTTAGTGCTGCTTGAGATGCACGCCGTCACCGTCAGGTGGGAGCGCAAGGAAAGGAAGGACCTAGTGTGGTGTGTGTGCATCATGGATCCAGTGTTTTATGTTTGGTTGTGCCCGGCCGCTGCACTCTGAAAATAGCAGATCTACAAGCTCACGACGCGTCGCACTGCGACGCGTCGTGAGCTTGTAGATCGGCTATCCATCGGCGGGCCATCAAGGGCCCACCAACATACATTTTAGTCAACTAAATCAACGGTACTGTAGATATTGGGCCCTATTTTCTTTGCCTTTTTTTTTTTACTATTTTGGGAAACATTTTGAAATAGTTCAAATAGCTGATCTACAAGCTCACAACGTGTCGATGTAGATCGGCTGAAGTATTAAAAAAAAAAATCTAAATAGTAAAAAAAAAAGGCAAAGAAGTTTAGCGGTTTAGGGTTTAGCTTGGACGAAAGTAGGGCCCTTAGTCGACTAAAATCTAATGATATTTAGTCGACTAAAACTAGACGAAAAGTGAAACATTTCAGGTGATTAAGATATTACTAAAACTAAACTGAATTTTATTCAAAAGACTAAATCGAGATTTACTGTCAAAATCAACCCTCCCATGGCTCCGGTGTAGTTATTATAATAGTCACAAGCTTTTGTTAATAACCATTCATAGGTTCAATATTTATACAAACCCACATCTACACATTGAACCACAGTCCAACCTGTGTCATTTTAATGTTCAGTTCAGTTCAGTTTGATAAATTTTTCAGCACTTTTGGACAACTGAATACAGTCATGTACTTACATGACTGTTATCAGTGCATCTTCTGGAACAAGGAATGGTTTCAAGGTAAAGAGAGAAAAAAAAAGGTCCAAGGCACAGGTTGTGAAGTCCAACATTGGCAAAATGAAGTGTCCAAGGTGCCAAAAAAAAAGGGAATAGGGAGAAGCAAGTGCTTATCAATCCCTACCCCTGGGTAATAATGTGAATTGGGTTTTAACGCTTTAAGACCTAAGGACGTACTAAAGATATCTTCTAAATCCTAACAGTTTTCTGAGAAAATGTATGTTTCTATATCAGTGTTTCTCTAACTTATTCATGTCAAGGGCCCTATGTAATTGTAGGCCTATTTGCCTGCCGACCAACATTTGAAAATGGGGGTCATGACTGAAATTGTCATGATTTAAAAAATAAATAGCAGAATATCTGCTATTTTTTAACATCTAAAGTATACAATATAGCCTAATGCATTTTTTAGATTTTCAGAAGTGGCAAAAACAACTGATTTAGAAGCTCAGAAGAGTGTGAAGCTCGGAGCGAGATTGGAAGGAGAATCTGCACTCTGCTGTCTGAATGAATGACACACGTCAACTTCACCCAGTTGTGATAAATGAGAGGAGATTCTCAAATCAATACTTCTCATCATTGGACGATATTACCATGATATCTTTTTACCGGCCTGAATGTAGAGAGGCAGAGAATTACACATTTGTCAGCCTTATTTGTCGCAAAAGAAACGGTAAAACCGACAATTGCCGGCCTGACACAAACACACTCATGCGAGCATGCACAGACACACAATATACACTTCACTATACTACACACGCACGCACTCACACACACAAACACACACACACACACACACACACACACACACACACACACACACACACACACACACACACACACACACACACACACACACACACACACAGTACACAAATTAACACACGCAAATCACGCAAACACACTTCAGGCACACTAGGCTATACTCACATAGGCCAACATTTCTTACAGGCACATTCATACGCAACACATAAATACACACACACACAGAAGCATGCACACACACACACACACACACACACACACACACACAGACACACACACACACACACACACACACACACACACACACACACACACACATAAACACACAGTTTACACACAGAACTCAGGACATCACACTCCACACATGTCACACACACACATTACACTATATTACACTACACATTCTTACTTGCACATCCACACACACACACACACACACACATCACACACACACACACACACACACACACACACACACACACACACTCCACCCCCCTCCCCCCCCCCCCCCCCCCCCCCCCCCCCCCCCCCCCGCTGTGAAGGGGCTCTCTGGGCCAGTGTGGAAAGACAGAGAGAGACAGCTGGGCCCTACTCCTCTCTCCTCCTCCATCCATCCTTCTCTCATCCCTTTTGCTTTCTTTCCTCCACTCTTTATTTTCTTTCTTTCTTTCTTTTCTTTCTTTCTTTCTTTCTTCCATCCCCAGACACCCTTCTCATCCCCCTGTCTTCCATAACGTTGTGCGTCACATTGTTTGTCATTACTCCTGGCCTCCCACACACACAACACATCAAGGAGAAACATCACAAGCGTTGTTTGTCTCCATAACGCTTCCATCTAATAACTATAATAGTCACACAGTCGCTGTCGGGTGGGAACCTTGTAAGTACTACAACCGCTACTTAACTGTTTAGGAAGTGGAACAAAAGAACCCGACTTTCGATGGATCCATTCTATCATTTAGTCACAAGCTTTTGTTTATCCCTTTCATAGGCCTGAAGAAAGAAAATACTTAAAATGTCTTCTAAATCTTCTAAATTAAATATTTAAAGATATGCACAACATTTAAAGATATTTCAGCAAAAGTGAGTTACTCTTGCGGGACACTGTTGTATAACGAAGTAGGGCATTCTTGACGGAAGAAACGAAAACAAATTTGGGGTGGCGATGACCGAGTGGTTAAGGTGTGTACCACAACGATGCCTCAACAGCGTGGTTCGATTACCGAGCCCCTGACTCTCCCCGACTGCCTCTCCAGTGGCTCACAGTCGAAATAAGGGCAAAAAGTCCAAACACAAGTCTCAGCACAAAACATCAAAAGTTGAAACATGGAGATACGAGGATTCTGCCCTGACAGCGACGATGTTGAACACCTGGACCCGCGGTATGAAGGGCTTGTGATGGTCGATGACATTCTATCTAATCAGTGTCTGTTATGAGCGTCCGCTATAGCTAGCTAGCTGCAGCGGCTAGCGACGGTACCTCACACCTGTTTACAAGGTAATGGTATACATTTATATGATATGACGCTCCAACGTCACACTGTCTGTGATCAACACCACTTCAAACCACTTCAGACCACACGAGGGAGGTGCGGGAGTCCAATTGAAAATCAGTTGAAGCCTGTCTAGCTTGCTGCTTAATAGAAATGGAAACTATATGGAAATGGAAATTATATTTTAAGGACATGCAGGTTTGTGAACGTAAATGATAAAATGATGACAGCCTCCTGTTGCAACTATAGAGGGTATGCGTGTGACATCATCATCATACCCGGAAGTTATACGGGAACACCTACTGAGTGGCAAAAAAATACTTTCTGGCCTTGACAGCCCATACTGTACATCCAAACAGAAAAGTCTGATTGCATAAACAATGTTAACAATGTTAAACTCACTTGTCCACTCAATTTACCACTCAATTTGCCATTCACTTTATGCATGTGCATATCCTCTATAGCCGGGTGTATATAGACTTCTTTTAGCATTCCAAGATTGTGCAAGAGATTTCTGCAGGCTTGAGAAACTAGAGAGAGAGAGAGAGAGAGAGAGAGAGAGAGAGAGAGAGAGAGAGAGAGAGAGAGAGAGCTTTGATGTTTTTCCTATGACACAACAGTGATCTCCCCACTTGTGGATGTTGAAGCTATAATGAGACTACAGAGGTTGTCTATGATTTAACATGTCATCACCCCAAACACACAAGCTTTCCTTTCTTAATCTTAAGTCCAACTCTCAATATCTATTTTAAGCATAACTATTATAATGCCTCTAGTTTGAGAACTGGCTATTTATTTCTAAAATTCTACTCCACTTGTGAGGGATATTTGGTACTCAAAAGTGGTATATTAATACAAGTACCACACGCACGCACGCACACATATGCTCAATGGCGGTGTGGGTGTTAAATCAAATGACTGATGCAGAGCAGCTGATGATGTTCAGGCTGATGGATCAAAGTGATGTCATTGACCAATCTCTTACAAGCCTGACTTCCATGGGGTGTGGCCTGTGAAGGTATGTAGGCCTCCCATTGGCCGAGCACTTTCAGTCAGCATTTCGCTTCCTTGTGTGTTGCCCGTCACCATGACAACTCCCACAAGTGCTCGAGCTAACAAGCTATACATGCTCATCGATAGCGGAAGAGGTCCTCTGATTGTTTTGACTTAAAGGACCACTTCATATACATGCCCCCCACTAATGCTTGTTAAAAGCTTGCACCATCTGTGTCTCAGAGGAAGAGGGCTGGGGACATTTCAGAAACACGCCTACCAGTGACATCATCATTAGTCACGATTGGTCATTTCATTTTTATTATGATTTAATGGAAGAACAATGACTTCTAATCCACAGCCCTCCTCTGAGACACTGGTGCCATTTTATAATGAGCAATCATATGAACAAGGGCGATGTTTTCCTTTAAGCAAAATGACAATACTTTTCTGGATCAGGGGCCACTACACTTCTCAAATCTCAGAAGCGTTCGGATGTGTTCGTGGCTGCCCTGTTAAGTGGTCAGATGGGTCTGACAGTTATGGCAAACAATCCCATGAAGATTCAGATGAAAAGGACTCAAGTTGCAAATCGTCATTGTCGGGTGGAAACCTTTTGTGTCCAAAACCTTTCTCTTTTTGTTATTATTTTAAAAACAAATTTAAATACTAAAAAAAAAGAAAAAAAAAAGAAACGGTCTATAAGCACACATCGCGAGGCGTGGTGTGCTTGTAGATCACTACTTTTGTGCAACACTTTTGTATGATGAAGCAGAGCTTTAAATTACGAAAGACATACAAATTCGAAGAGATTTTTTAACCCGACAGTGACAAAATCTCATCAATAACACGTTTCTGCACTGAGCTGTGCTTCCCACTTTGATTAATTGAATGACAACTTTATTGCCAAGTTTGTTAGCTGTACACACACTGTACAGTCGAAAGTTATGCTGAAAGGATAACCCAAAAAGACCCAGCAGGCACGTTTCCATTGTGGTCCATTGTACTCAATTAATCAGTAAAATGTACAGTATATTAAGTAATTTACAGAAAAGGGGAGCGGTGAGGGAGGGACAAGGGTCATAGAATGCTTTGTCAAGTTGTTCTTAGTTAAACCATGCTTTTATTTTAGTCTTACTTTAGTGTTAAAGGAGCTATAGTCAACTTTTTCTTGAAAAACGGATGCTAAAATAAAAATAAAGTTCGAAAAAAAAAAATTAAGCTTCATATGTGTTTCTTTTCAAAAATGAACACAAAAAGCGTAAAATAACGATAAAATAATAATTTTGGCCGTTGTCAGGCTGACTTTGTTTACATCCACAAAGTCAGCCTGACAACGGCCAAAATGAAAAAGTTGACTATAGCTCCTTTAATGTAACACTGAGAGTCTGCAAATGTAACCAAATGGACTTTTTTTTTTCTCCTCCAAACTTCAGTTGGTGTGTTTGCATTGAGTTGGCACCCTGGCAGCTGCCTGGCATGGCTGCGGTGGGCGTTCAGATGGCAGTGCCCTCTGAGCGTGGGAAAAACCACCAGCACCACCTTACCCCCTGTACCACCCCCCCCCCCCCCCCCCCCCTGTCTGCTGCCATGGAAACCAGTGGAACACGGAGAGACCTACAGAGCCTGGTTGTATGCACACTGCAAGAACCCTCGGTGCACATTTAAACCATTAGTAGAGTTAAAAGCTAGTTTAACGGCTGATTTTGTGGAAAAGTTGAATGCATCCACACTCCTCTCTCTCTCTCTCTCTCTCAGTCTGCTTGTAATGATGTTCTCCACACACACACACACACACACACACACACACACACACACACACACACACACACACACACACACACACACACACACACACACACACACACACACACACACACACACACACACATATGGTTTAAAACTCCATCCCTGAGTTATTAGTATGCCTACCTTTATTTATTTATTTATTTCTCCCAATGGAACCTTGTGCCAACTCCACATACCGTACATATAATGACAGTGTGTGTGTGTGTGTGTGTGTGTGTGTGTGTGTGTGTGTGTGTGTGTGTGTGTGCCAGGGGGAGCAGGTGATTCGTCAGAAACAGCTGGAGTGAGAGGATAACACAGCTGTAGGGGAGGAGGGGAACGTATAGACGGAGAGGAGAGGAGAGGAGAGGAGAGGAGAGGAGAGGAGAGGAGAGGAGAGGAGAGGAGAGGAGAGGAGAGGAGAGGAGAGGAGAGGAGAGACCAGGAAGTGAGGTCAATTTGGGGACCCCCCTGGGGGTCCCGACCCACAGGTTGAGAACCACTGTCCTATAGCAGACCTACAATCACACTTCCATGCATGTAAACATACATATCTCACTGCTAACACAAATGACACTAGGTAGTCTTAAATAAATACAGGTTCTTATGTTGTCACTGTCAGACAGAAACCTTGTATCTCCAAGTTTCAAATATGTATGTTTTTTTCATAAATTAAGGCCCTGCTTCATCATACAAGACTGTCGCACAAAACTAGCGAAAATAGCAGATCTACAAGCACACAAGGCCTTGCGATGCGAGGCGTTGGTGAATGGTTTTGGACAGAGAAAGTTTTCACCCGACAACAATGATGTACTGTATATACAGTAAAGCATCATGTTCTGACCCCATGAGGGGTCGGTATGTCAATTCTCATGTCCACGTAATAACTGTTGATTTAGGCTCTGCTTCCCGTGCCTGCACACGGTTGTTCTGGAGCATCACAAGAGCAGAGTAATGATTGTTATTGATTGATTGATTGATTGATTGATTGAAGACTATAAGAAGTTTGCATAGGAAAAGGTACAGTTTCAAGACAGTACAGTTCACTGGTAAAAGGTCAACTAAAAGCTTTGGGGCTTGTTTCAATTGGTGTCCTTTTTAAACTCATACAACATTAAGATAGACAGATAGTTATATAATTGTAATGTATGATTAGACGTATGACTCCCTGATTGTCATGCATCGTTTCCTATACGTCATCATCAACTAGGTACAGTTATTGATACATTTCCCAGTAGAGACCAGCAAGTCAATGTTCAGGAGCTGTTTCAGACAAGGGGGGACTGCTTCTCGCCTTTCGCTTCACAGAGGAGAAAGAAAACGTGAAGAAACAAAGATTCTCTCAACCTCTAACTGTGTTGTTCAACTTCAGTTACTTTGATTATCAGTGTGATGGTGATGCTAGGTAGCATACCATTGTCTTAAATCTCTGTTACACACAAACGCGCGCACGCACACAAACACGCACCCACACGCACACACACACACACACACACACACACACACACACACACACACACACACACACACACACACACACACACACACACACACACACACGCACGAACGGGCACACACTTAAAAAGCTCATAATGAATCCCTACCAAGATGGCAGTATGTGCACCAAAACTACAGCCAACACACACACAAACATGCGCGTGTGTGCACAAACACACACAGACACACTAGGCACGCACACACAGAGAGCAGCGCTTAAAGCAAAACTGGGCTTCCATAGCCATCCATTATCACTGACAAGCTAAATGTTCCATGGTAAACCATATGGTACTCAGAGAGAGAGAGAGAGAGAGAGAGAGAGAGAGAGAGAGAGAGAGAGGGAGGGAGAGAGAGAGAGGGGAGGGGGGTACAGCAACAAAACGTGGAGATTAAAATAGAGACGTGGTGAGAGATTTTAGAAAATTGAAAAAGGGACGAGAAAAAGTAAAAAAAAAAGTCTGAAAAGCTGAGACAAAAAGATACAATATAATCGTTGTGTAGGCTATCATATTTCAACTCCAGCCCTATAGGCTCACAACGCGTAGATCTGATTTTTTCACTATTATTATTACTAGAAGCTGGGCCGCCCTTCGGGCGGCCCAGCGTCTAGTCGGCGACCTGGCCAACTCGGAACAATGTAAATAGGGAATGAATGCCCCGCCCTTTAATGCAAACCCCATTATACCTGTTTTCATAGGACCCGTTTTGACCATCTGTCTGCCTGTGTCCATTTATGCCTATATATGGAGATATCTGTATCTGTCTGTCTGTCTGTCTGTCGGCGTCCATTTTATGTCCATATATGGAGATCACTGCAGTTATAGTTCCGGGTCCATTTTATGCCCATATATGGAGATATCTGTCTATCTGCGTCCATTTTATGCCCATATATGGAGTATCTGTCTGTGCCTCCAACTGTGTTGCAGACACAGTGCCGGTTCCCCCTTTAATGCAAACCTCATTATACCTGTTGTCATAGGACCCGTTTTGAACATCTGTTTGCCTGTGTCCATTTATGCCCATATATGGAGATATCTGTATCTGTCTGTCTGCGTCCATTTTATGCCCATATATGGAGATCTTTGACCATCTGTTTGCCTCTGTCCATTTATGTCCATATATGGAGATATCTGTATCTGTCTGTCTGCAATCCATTTTATGCCCATATATGGGGGCATTCATTTTATGCCCATATATGGAGAACGCGCGTGCCCGTGGGACATCTGTTTGCCTCTGTCCATTTATGTCCATATATGGAGATATCTGTCTGTATCTGTCTTTTTATGCCCATATATGGGGGCATTCATTTTATGCCCATATATGCCCATATATGGAGAACGCGCGTGCCCGTGGGACGAACGCCCATATATGGAGAACGCGCGTGCCCGTGGGACGAACGCCCATATATGGAGAACGCGCGTGCCCGTGGGACGAACGGTTCTCGAGATACGCGGATTACATACACATACACACTCACAGAGATTTTTTGTTGACTCATGTGGCGTACGTGATGTCAGAGCCTTTTATGAAGTGATGTCACAATGAGTCAGAGCTTTCGCCGATTTCCTCCGGAACAGCCTGATGTCAACAATCAACCCCGCATAAGGAGATTCCGAACGTTTCGCGCCGGTTCGGGAAAACCGCGCGTCGGGTCGGGTCGAGACCCGGCACTGCACTCCGTGCCGCGGCGGGGAACGCGCGTGCCGAATCTGAAGCCGGTGGGACGAACGGTTCTCGAGATACGCGGATTACATACACGCAGACACGCAGAGACTTCTCGCATTTATAGATAGATAATAAAACCACTTCATTTTTATTTATTTTTTAGGTGGAAACAGGAAACGGGTATGCCACCTTCTGGAACCCCAGGGACTATATTTATGAAAATAGCTGATCTACATGCTCACAACATGTTGCGATGGTGCACTAGAATCTAGATCATTTTTTTTTATACAGTTTTTTTCAATTGCTAAAACACGTTTTTCAAAACTGTACAAGCAAAACTCCAAATATTACACACAAATTGCTAAACCCTGGCATCCCTTTGCAAAACAACTCTTTGCCATCAAATCTCTTAACATGTTCACAAAATGGAACTCGTGTTTTCATTTGGTAAACACAGCCATATTTTCACATGACACACACATACCATTCATTGAACAAACACAACTAAGCTTTTGGCTGAACACTACCAAGCATGTACAGAACACTGAAGAGCAAAATTTAAAACACAATTGTCGAAATGGAACACACCATAAGAATGACCATGGCTCTGGAGAATAAGATATTTCTCCTTTTGTAAAATGACTCAGTGTAGGCCTACCTTTTTCATAGTCAAACATAAAACAGCACACAAATATGCATCCAAAACAAGTTTTGATTTACAGTAGATTTAGGCATCATGCCTCTGGTCAGAGATGCATGGGCACAAAAAACTAAAAAAATATTTTGAAAGAAATTGGTCAGTACTTGGTCTAATACTGACCAGGATACTGTCACCAAGATACTATCCTGGTGACAGTATCCTGGTATTTGTACCTTTGTATTTCAAATATTTTTTTGTATTTTGTGCCCATCTCTGCCTCCGGTTCCTGTCTCAACATTGTGTGTGGTTTTTAGACAACAGGGTGATGTGTAATTGACGCCAGACCCGAAAGTTTAGAGATTTGAATATTTGTGTGTTGTGGATTGATGCTTTGAGATTTTATGTGAGAAGTGTGTGCAAACCTGAAAAGTGTGTGTTGTGTTTTGACAACAAGGTGATATGAAATTGACATCAGAGTGTAAAGAAGGAAAGTCAGAGTCTAATATGATAAGGAAATCTAAAGTAGTAACAAATTGAGCCAAGCTATTGGGGACAGAAGTAAAGGTTGTGAAAATTTTGCCTAATTTTAGCTTTGTGTGTTTTAGCAATCGAAAAAAAACTGTAATTGAGAATATTAAATAGTGATTGATTGATTGATTGATTGATTGATTGATTGAAGACTTTATTAGAAGTTTGCATAGAAAAAAGTACAGTTTCATGACGGTACAGTTCACTGGTATAAGGTCAACTAAAAGGAGATCCTAGGAAAGCACTTGGCTTATTTACACAGGAAACCATTTAAGTGTCTTATATAACATTGAATGACAGACGGATAAAACACTACTATGCAGTAGATATGGTCAGGAGAAAAAAATAAAAAATAAACAGAGACTAAAAAAAACAATGCAAAAAAATATATACAGTAGGTAAATACAAAGAAGGGTCAGGGGAGGGTAAGGCTGTGCTAGGTTTGTTATTGCCAGTTGCGAGCGGGTGCCGCCTGTAAGTGGTTTTTCAGGGCGATTTTAAAGGATACTAGGGAACCACACTCCTTTAAGGCCTTCGGTAAGGCGTTCCACATTTTGGTGGTATAGCAGAAGAACGAGTTTGACCCTTTGTTTGATTTGACTCTGGGTTGAACGTGATCTGTGATATTATCAAACATGAATATAAAACATATAATTTTCCAAAAAGTAAATAAATTAATTTATTCCAGTCTGACCATTAGCAGAAGTGCAAATGGTTCCAGGCCTACAGTGCCAGTGACATCACCACTGGCATCACCAGTGGCATCACTACTGGCATCACCACTGGCATCACCACTGGCATCACCAGGAATGCTGGTTGGCTGTTAATGATGATGTGGCCAGAAATGCTGGTCCCTGACTGGGTGTATTAACACACACAGACACCCACATACCTGGCGCAAATAATAAAAGCCTGGGGACTGAGGCTACCGCTGCCCAGAACCGCTGATCCATATATGGGCATTCGGTGTGTGTGTGTGTGTGTGTAAATGGGTGAATATTAAGTCTGGGCAATATATCGAAAATGTGTCGATATCGAGGTATCCACATGCGAGGTATACATATCGACAAAGACAGCTTTAAATGAGGCAGACACACGATGCATGCACGTAGCACATGCAAAACCTACCTAACCCTTCTATGTGTACTCTGCAGTGTGCATGCATGGATATGCTATCCATTATCTGGTTAGGCAGGCAGTGGACCTGTAAACATGTCAAACTATATAATGCAATTGTTACTAATATCGTGAGTAATATCGATATTGAGGTATTCAACAACGTTATCGAATATCGAAGGTTTTCCTAATATCGCCCAGCCTTAGTGAATATGAAGTACATTGTAATGTAAAGCGCTTAGAATAGAGAATAGCGCTATATAAATGCAGTCCATTTATCATTTACAAAATGGACACAGGCAGATGGGCGACTCTGAAAAAGCCCCAAACGCTATGACTCAGACATATCCATCAGATTGGCGGTGTGACATAGGTGTGAGGGCCGCATGGCAGCCCGGACTCTAGATGTGAGGGCCGCTATACTCTAGTGCATGGGGTAGGCAACCGTAGGCACGGGTGCCAACATTGGCACGGGGAGGGCGATCACTGGCACACTGGCAGAAGTGTGAGAGAGAGAATTTATATTTTTCAAATCAAATATTGTTTTAACTCATTCTGTGCCTATCCCGAACATGTTCGGGATATGTTCAATCCAAAACAATTTTTTTTTTATTAATTGACTTACTGAGCTGCTTGTAGAGTCGTGGGTGGTCCTGGCTCGTCCTACGCTAGCCAGCTAGCCATTTTACATGGTCCGACGATATATTCCATTAAAAATGGTTTAAAATACATTTTTGAGACCCCCAATGTTCACCGAATGTTCAGCGCCGCTTCCGGAACGTAGTCCAGTGTGCCTATCCCGAACATGTTCGGGATTTTTAATGAAATTAATAAAATGATCCGAGGCCTTCTGAAGCCTGAGCCTAAATTTAAAATCCAGTGGTCCAAATCCTGGGGAAACCATGCCGGCCGTGAGCCGCGAACGTAGCCGCGAATCGCCGCCGAATCCAATGAAAAACCACATCTTTGGAGGCCCATATCTCTGGATTGTGTTTTTAGGGATGTGGCGCGAGGTTTATTTACGGCGAAATCGCCGAAAAATGATCTTTAAAATGACAAAATGGGAATAGCTATTCTGTTAGCATTATCATCCGGGACCTTTCCATGACGTGCACGAACGTGAGCACGCGCGTCACTGCAACGTGAGTCCCCGGATGCTAATGCGCTCGCCTATGGGAGAAAGCCTGGCATTCTTTGGCGCCATCTAGGGGCTGGCACTGGTATGGTTAAACGTGGTCAATTAAAATAAATCACCCAAATTTGTAACAAATTAGATCCTGCACATGCTACATTAATTAAAATTCTGAAC
>NC_137822.1:23590379-23592879 GCF_963921795.1 Nannobrachium achirus
CACGCCATGGAGACTAGAGTTCAATAATATCTTTAGTTTTTTGTCGCATTCCTAAGACAAAAATTTGATTCGAGTAAATTTACCCCCATTGATTCCGGATGGTGACCCGTTTCGAAACGGGTCACTATCCGGAATCAATGGGGGTAAATTTATTGTTATCACATTTTTGTCTTTGCAATGCGACAAAAACCTAAAAATATTATTGAACTCTAGTCTCCATGGCGTGACTAATCAATAGAAAAAAAATCATTTTGGGGGTGAACTACTCCTTTAAAGAGATCCCTGGCTAATACGACAAATATGCCTTAATACATTATAATTGTCCTCTATAAATACAATGTAAAATTAAAAACACCTTAATTATTTTATTTCTTCTAGAAATAGCTAATCTTTCACTCAATAGGGGAAATGCCCGTCGCAAGTTGATGATGTCATAAATGTCATGTGTGATCTATCCCTATGGAATTTATGGCCTGCATGTGCAAATAAAAACAAACGTAATACTTCCTATGGTTAATATGAGCATCAAATCAATATTTCAAATGTGTTTGTGTTTTGTTTTTTTGCACATGCATGCCATAAAAATGAAAATATTTATGACATCATCAACTTGTGACACAGTGTTTCCCCTAGGCAGAAGCTGAAGGAGTGGGGGGAGAGTTGCGGGGAGCGGCATATAGCGTTCGTGCACAGCAGGGCGTGCATGCAGAACATTTTTCGTGTTTTTCGGATTGGGTGTGTTTGCGCGATTCTAACTCAGTTAAAAAATAAGTATATAGATTTGTATTTTATAACAACATTGGCCATCATCTTCTGATCTTTATTTTATTATCATCAATATTTACCATCATCTTCAGTTTCAAAGTGCTTTATTTACACACAAAAATAAATACTATTTGGCTTTTCATTTACTTAGTAAATAACCTAAGTAAGTTCTGTTGTCAGATTTGTCAGGAGGAATAAACAACCAGGTCTATGAAAACAAGCCCAAAATAAGTGAATAGCCTATAGGTGCCACATGAGCAACCTAAATACTTCCGCTATTTGAAAATAGCCGATCTACAAGCTCACAAGCAACCACCAGTGGTGTCACAAGGGGGGGAAAGTGGGACTAAGTTACTAGGGCCCAAGGTGGAGGGGCCTTAATTATTTTATACTTTAGCAATCGAAAAATAGCAGATAGTCACAGCGTGGCACCGAGTGCCGCGCTGCGAGCTTGTAGATCTGCTATTTTTTAAAAGTCGTGAAAATGGGTGCAAATCTTTGAAAATATATATTTCTTAACATTTGTAACTCATATTTTGCTTCTGGGGGGTCCCTGGAACTATTTTGAGATGGTGGTCCGTGGCCAAATTCATATTATTTTGGGGGTCCTCCTTCACATGAAAAGGTTTGAGCACCACTGACACTCCCCCTATGAAGAACAATAATGGGGGGCCCACAGTGAATCCTTGTACCCAGGGCCCAGAATTTGGTGCCCTGGCAACCACCATTATTTACAAGCAACATTACAGAAATAAGAGCCCAAAATACTTATAATAGTCAGATTTGGCAACACTGCATGGTATTTCATCCAACCTAGCCCAACATGGCTTATATTATCAGACCTGGCAACTGCATGTTGTTATTTTTCTCCACACACTGTAGGCTAGGTTGCTTGCTAACAGTCAGACACAAACTGCACATTTAGCCACAGACAACCACAAACTACACCACTCTAAAATCATTATCAATACGTTTTTAAATGAATCTTGAGAAATGTACAGCTAAGCTGTAATGATGAATGGGACAACAAGTAAACTTCTCCTGTAACAGTGCCTATGCGACGCTACGAGTGGGTTTGTACCAGGTTTGTACTCAGCTGTTGTTTCTCCATCCAATCAATGAGTCTAGCAGAGGAGCGCTATAATCTCCTTCCAGCCGTACCTAACCGAGAGAACAACCGTATTCTAAACATGAGTCACGTTGTTGTGAAAATAATTCTTCTAAAAAAAAGAAAAAAAAAATCTTAAAAAAAAAAGAAAAAAAGAAAGAAATCATAGAGCGGCGGCCAGATTTTAAGGGGCGGCGGCCCGCCACTCCTTAATGCATATAGGGGAAACACTGTGCGACAGGCATTTTCCCTATTGAGTGAAAGATTAGCTATTTCTAGAAGAAAATATTTAAGGTGTTTTTAATTTTACATTGTAGTTATAGAGGACAATTATAATGTATTAAGGCATATTTGTAGTATTAGCCAGGGATCCTTTTAACACTTTTTAACACTTTCTGTACACTTTTTTGGAAAAACTCTTCCTCCTAGTATCACACCTGATCATCATGTTTTAGGGGGGATCATGGCACCCCATCTTTAAAAGTCTGGATTCAGGAAAGATACTAATAGGGAATGCATGCCTCACACAATTATGCAATACCCGTTGTATCCATTGTCAGAGTGCTCGCGTCTGCTGGTGGCCCTTTTATGCCCATGGAGATCTCTATATCTATCTGTCCTTGTCCC
>NC_137822.1:23595379-23647879 GCF_963921795.1 Nannobrachium achirus
TCTCTCTCTCTCTCTCAATGTCTTCACGCTCGTTTTGTTTTCCACACTCCCTTTCCCATAACCAGTTAAATTTAAAAAACATATTTTGAGATGGGGGGTCCGCGGCCCAATACATGTAATTTTGGGGGTGCTTGACATGGAAAAAGTTTGAGAATCACTCACTGACTTAGAAGAAGGATTTAGAAGACATTTATAGAATCGGGTCAAAAATATTCTACAGGCCTACTACAGGCCGGGTTTTATATTAACCACTTGAACCCTAGTGTTCATATTCTGATAACTTTAGCCAAAAATAGCTGATCTACAAGCTCACAATGCCTCGCGCTGTGAGGCGTTGTGAGGTTTGGTGTAGAGGGGAAAAAGAGCAGACTAAGTACAGAGTGAAAGCTCAAGTTTATTAAGTATTGACGGTTCAAGTGGTTAAATATCCTAAAACAAAAAATTTACATGAATCCAAAATACACTGATGATTGTGCTGTCAAACAATGAAACTATATGGAATCCCTGAGAAGGTTGTGGGGGTCCCTGCTTCATCTCTCTCACAGCTAAGGGGTCCTTGGCCTGAAAAAGTTGAAGACAACTGATCTAGAGAAACACACAGTACACAGGCCACTACAGTATAGAGCAGGGGTCCTCAAATACAAATCTTGAAGGTCCAGAAATATTTTTTTGAAACAGGTCCGGGTCCGGAAAAAAAAGGCGAAGGCGAAATAAGGCGGATACATTTATACAGTATGTACTGTATGTATGTATGTTTATTATAATCCTTAGAATTGTTTATTTTAATTATTATTATTATTATTTGGAACTTTGGAAATCTCAGTTGGAACTGTTACCCCTGCTACCCGATGCTGGATAAGCGGTTGAAGATGGATGGATGGATGAATGGATAATTATTTATGCATGTAGAGTAGGCTACATTATTTACATTTATTGTGTAGCAATAAAACACTGGCTTATAGTTTAATTATTGGAAACTCAAGAGCATAAATGCAATATTAGGCTTGTCGTTCAGAATGGAAAATAAAGTGAAACTAAGCGTGAGGGGGAGAGGATTACTTGACATTCAGTTGACACACGTACTGCACAAGCCAGACTGTGCTGGTTGCCTATGTCAAATGGCCAGTCAAATCAGGGTCAACGAGTCATAGTTATTAACCTAACACAGCCTAGGATAGCTGGCAATAATATGCGACGACACATCACATTGTTAAAGACGCATGATCACGCATCGCGAGTTTCGCGACCATTTCTTGTCTAATGCAAGCAGTTGGAGCCTTACATCGTGGATATTAATGTGTTGCTGTTGTCCTCTCCAATTGAACAGCCAAAGGTAGAAGATCGCCAAGTTATTAATCCAGTGGGAGCAATGGTTTCCAAGAGGTTTTAGCAACTTTTTCAGGCAGCGAGCGGCATGAGTGTTTGGAGAGGGGAGGGGAGGGGTGAGCAGCATGGAGAGCACACTGCTTCGGAGGGAAGGAAAACCTTTGATCTACAAGCCCACAGCACGTTGCACCCGCGACGCTTTGTGGGCTTGCAAATTGGCGTAGGGGTGTGTCTTGTGAGCCTGTGTATGTGTTTGAGCGAATGAGCACATACACACCCACGCACACACAAACACAAATCACACAGTCAGTCCGATCGTCAGATACAACTGTGCGGAGATTTCTCAGAAATGTGCCGCCGGTCCGGACGGAGGTGCGCCTGGGTCCGGACATGGACCGCGGTCCGCCTATTGAGGACCCCTGGTATAGAGGGTATGCACGTCCACTGGGACCCGCCCCCCTAATCTAGACTGAGTGGCAAAACATTGAGCAGCATGGAGCATTGGAGTTTGGAAGTGCTAGTTGCAAATCACTCAACGGCTCTGCATACCACCTGTTTCTAATTTGCACATAATGCAGGAGGCAGCAGGATGTTGTGTTGTTGAAAACGAGTGCTTCCAAACTCTGACACTTGGAAAAATAAAAACCTGCACAGAATGTCTTGACAGAAAGAAGCTCATAACATGCCTATGGTAGATTTTTATGAAACAAAAACTTTGCAGATAGAAAGAGGATAATTCAAGCTTTCAGTACAGCCGCAATGTTGGTGAGTTAACTTTGTTTACAGTAATAAAATCAGATAGGACTTTTATGTTTGGATGTATGGGCTGTCAATGTCAGAAATTAGTTTTTTGCCACTCAGTAGGCGTGTTCCCACATAACTTCCAGCAACAGTGATGTCACGCGCATACCCTCTATACATCACTTCTCCAACATCATCCATCTGCTGTTTTTGCTACGTCCGTGCGACACTTGTACGCGGAAGTAGAAGTCATTGTAAAGAACGTACCCCACCCTAGGGCATTCACCAAATATTAGAATATTCGAATATCAAAGTCACTATTCGACGTTGTTCGCCGAAGTCGAATATTCGCTCATTTTCGCTTTTTTTTATTGTTTTGTCTTTAAAAATATACTACTTCATGGTTTATAAAGCTTGGCTAGACGGGAAGTCATAAGAACCCTGACAAGCACTTGGAATTGTAGGTAATACATTTAATGTGACTCGGTTCCGCAGATAAATATTGTGAAAATAGCAGATCTACATGCTCACAACGCCTCGCAACTCTAAAAATCACTATTCGTGAATGCCCTACCCCACCACAATAAGAGATGCTGTGTTAACGAGCACCCCCTCCCCCCACACACACACACTTTCTCCTGGCCTTAATGAATGTCAGGCTTAATTAGACAACTGTGATGTCATACACATTCATTATATCGCTTGGCACTGTTTCAGCAAAACACTGTTTGTCTGTCCTTCTGTCCGTTTGTCTGTCTATCTGTCTGTCTGTCTCTGTCTCCTAGGGATCTATTAGGTCCACCACTTTTTTCCTCTCTCGATGACAAAAGATCTAAAATTTACCATCTATAAGCATTGTGACAGCTAGGGGTCCATGTGGTTAATCAAATATTTAATTGTATTAGCAAATACAAACTTTCATCACCAGGCTTACTATAGGACTATAGCCTTTCACAGTGTTTGAATATATCGTCGTTGTTGTGTGGAAACCTTGTATCTTCAAGTTTCAAATGTGTACGCCTCTTTCGCGAAGTAAAGCCCTGCTTCATCATACAAGGCCGTCGCACAAAAGTAGTGAAAACAGCAGATCTACAAGCACACAACGCCTCGCATTGTAGATCAGCTGTTTTCACTAGTTTAAATCATTTTTAAAAAGATAAATGCAAAACAAACGGTTTTGGACATAGAAGGTTTTCACCCGACAACGACAATATACAGTACAAGTAAATCAGGTCACTCATCATGGTGGGTCCAGCATGCCCATTGTGTTTTCCTGTTGTGACTGTTTGTTTTGCTCATAAAGCAGGGAAAGAAGCTACTATGGTTATCAGTGCCTCAGGTTAACCACTTTTTTCTTTTTCCGTCATGGATTAAATATGTTTTCTGCTGCTTTCAATGATCACTAAAGGCTTCTTCAGCTTCACATTCACATATTATAAAATATATAAATAAATAAATATACTGGCAAAATAATAAAATCGATATGATGAATGATAAGAAATGAAAGTCTTGCATTCCTATTAATGGGCTAATGATGAGCAACAATAAAAACAATGTCACCGCACCGTATAGAAGTAATTACCTCCTTTTGCCTTATAGTCTCACACACTCTGCGGGTAGTGTTGCCAGATTTTGCGAAAGAAAAAGTCCAAAAGAAGCTACTTAGGCCACATTTAGACCTCAATTCAAACCTACATTATAGTCATCTGCTACTTGAAAACCATCCAATATTTAAAAGCAACTTTATAGGAAAAGAAAATAGCCGAAAGGCGCTTATAATAAGCAGACATGGCAACACAGCCTGCAGGTTATGGAATAGGCCTAGATATACTCTCTCAATGCTGCCCTACTACATCTGTCGGGAACAAATGTAAAAAAAAAACAAAAAAAAAAAACATGATGATCAGGTATTATGATTATGCTAGGAGGAAGATAAAAAATAAATAAAAAATAAATAAAAATGTTTTATGTGGCCACACCCACCAGGTCATTAAGTATGCATGGCTGTCAGGTGGGTGGTGACCCAGCTGAAGTTAGCCACACCCACAGTGCTGGTTGAATGGTAAAAGGGGAGGGGCTGAGTTTATGATGTCATTAACTCAGTGTGTTTCGATTTTTTGATCTTTTGACTCAGAGGCTTTCAGCTTTCAGGAAGTAAACTAAAATACACAAGGAAGGCAAATTTGCACATTATAACCCCATGTGGTCTTTTAGAGTAATGTTAACTCCAAAACTATGGCACCACCTCTTTAAAATGAGTGATCCTTTGCCTACTAGTGGGCGGGCCTTAGACCATGATGCAGCGGTTTACCCAATCAAATGTAGTGGCCGGGATTTACATGTGTTCGGCGCCGTTTTCTTTCCCCTTTCCACTGGAAACAAAACAAACAATACATCGTGTCCTCGGAGGACCAAAGAAAATCTAGGAAACATCGCAAATTGGGTCAAAGAACTGTGTGCTCGAAATACTGCCAGACACAAACGTTGTGTGACGACATCGCCAGTGAGATAAAAAGAAGTTTATAGTTGTTTTTTGGTGTTGTATTTTTCCTGTTTATTCTTTAAAGCAGTGGTTCTCAACCTTTTCAGGCCGCGACCCCCAAAATAATCATATTTGAACTGGGGACCCCCCACCCTGACAAGCATTGGAGTTGTAAGACTTGAGGCATTACATTTTGTTTAAAGGTGATACACCCAGTGTTGTACCCGAACGCGTTCAAAGAACGATCGTTCATGAACACGCTCATATTTTGGGCGAACGTGAACTGAACGTAATTGTTTTCGCTTGATGAACGATATTGTCGAACGCGGTCATTCTGACGCCCGTGAACGACGTTCGTCGGCGTTCGTCGGCCGTTCATGCGGCGGTCCGCGCCTCCGCGGTCGTCTGTCCTCTGCTCCTCTCGTCTCTCTTTTCATTCACATGCTCCAATAGTAGGCACTGCACGAAGCTCCTCGTGAACGTTCCTCCGTTGATATGCGGTGCTGTCTGCACTCTGCTGCTGCACTGTTAATATCCTCCTCGTCTCGCAAGCCTGACTGACTATACTTTGTCCTATGTGTGTTGCACGGCGAAAATAGCTGATCTGCAAGCTCACAACGCGTCGCATCCACGAGACAACGTGAGCTTGTAGATCAGCTACTTTAACCAACGTGGAAACATGCTGTGCACGAGAAACGTCTGCCTTCTAGTGGGGTTCCTTGTACATGTAATTTTTTTTTTTTTTTTTCTAGTGGGGTTCCTTGTACATGTAATTTTTCTTTTTATTTCAAATGTGTGTTAAAGTTTCTTTCACTTCCAATTTGTAGATTATGGTCTATAGAACAATTTTGGTTAGAGTGTCAAGACAGTAGATTGAAGAAAAATATATTTTTTGCCCTATTTCCAAAATGACCAAAATCGGAATTGTGTTTTTTGAACAATGTCTTAGTTTTCCCACAACTGCTGTGTAATATATATATATTTGTATTGCTATATCAAGTCAATACTGTGTGGGGAATCAATTGGAGTCAAATATTTGTTTTGAATATTATGATATTTCACACAATGAGACAATAACATGGTTATTACATTCAGCCCTTCACAATAAGGGTGCAGGAAGACTGGGAACTAGGCAGTGGGCACATAAATATTGTGGGCACCTCAATGTTAAGTTGGATGAAATTATTGCTGTGTGTGGTTCTATATGGGCTGAGTCAATAATTTTGACAAATAATAGCATGCAGCAACGTCTAAACATTTATATATATATAGACCTTTATATATATATATTTTCCTTTTTTTTTTTTTTTTTTTTTGAATAGCCAAAAGTATAAAAAAAATATGGTTAAAAAAAGAACTAAAAAAGAACTATGTAGTTCATTTTGGGGAACCATGAACTTTAGTTCATAATGGGGAATTATGAACTAAAAATGAACTAGTTCATTTTAGAAGTTCTGAACTTGAACTTGAACTAGTTCGTTTTTAAAGTGAACTTTCCCAACACTGGATACACCATGCATTTAAAAATATTTATGTCATATTGTGTATGTCCCAAAAACGTTTTTCAAAAGGTTTGAGGCTAAATTACCACTCCTGAATAGAGAGCCTCTCATTTTTGAATGGCTCTCAGAGCATTTTCAGCTGCAGTACCACCTTTGGCCTGAACTGCAACTGTTTAATTTGTCATTTTAGAGTTATTAAAAAGTCCTTATATTGTCACTTTAGAAATGTGCAGATACCCTCTATACACTTAAAATTTATGTTGGTTTGTTTACTGTGGAGTGAGAAAACAAGGTTGCACATTAAGCTAATCATGGGGGACCCCCCAAAATAATTTGACCCACAGGTTGAGAACCACTGCTTTAAAGGACAACTCCAGACTAAATAACATCTAGGCTGTGTTTTCCTACTTATATTGATCCCGAATGACTGTCCCAGGGGTCTATTAGGCAGAAATGCCCCTGTCGTCCAGTTTCCCCAGCAGCCCTCATAGTATAGTGGAGCTTAAAATCATATCGCTTTTACGCTATCTGTTGCGGTTAATCTTTTTATTAAAAAAAAAAAATCACAAGTAAAAGTCTGGAATTAAAAATTGACTTGAGTAAAAGTACAAAACTAGTGACATCAAAATGTACTTAACTCTTTGCGTGCCAGCGCCCTCTAGGGGCCAAAGAATGCCAGCGCATCTCTCATAGGCGAGCGCTTTAGCTTCCAGGACTTCAGCTTCCAGGACCTGACGTGCTCACGTTGATGCACGGCATGGAAATGTCCCGGATGAAGATGCTAACAGAATGGCTATTCCCATTTTGTCATCTAAAAGATCATTTTTGGGCGATTTCGCCGTAAATAAACCTCGCGCCGCTTTCCTAAAACACAAAAAAGAGATATAAGCCTTTAAAGATGCGGTCTTTCATTGGATTAGGCGGAGATTGGCGATTGCGTTCGCAAATTACGGCCGGCCGGGACGTTGTTAGCTTTCGGCTAGTAGCTACAAAAATCAAGCCAGGCTTCAGAAGGCCTCTTATCATTTTATTCATTTAATTAAATAAAGCCGAACTACTTCGGGATCGGCACACTCGTGTACTCATCGGAAGCGGCGCCGAACATCGGGTGAACATTGGGGAGCTCAAAAATGTATTTTAAACCATTTTTAATGGAATATATCGTCGGACAGAGTAGAACGGTTAGCTGGCTAGCGGCTAGCGAGCCAGGACCACCCACGACTCTACAAGCAGCTCGGGGTAAGTGAATTAATAAAAAAAAGATTGTATTGGATTGAAATAAAGCCGAACTAGTTCGGGATCGGCACCAGATGAATTAAAAGCGAAATGTTTGCAAATAGCAGATCTGTAGCCGATAAGCTTGTAGATCGGCTATTTTCAAATAGCCACGGTATACAATAGGGCTAGTTTATGTATGTTTTAAAATATTATAATAATTTACATCTGCAAAGTAACTCAAGTTTTCAAATAAATGAAGTGGAATAAAATTTGGATCCGAGATGTTGTGTAGTAGAAGTAAAAGTATTGTAAATTATAAATACTCAAGTAAAGTACAAATACCACATAATTGTACTTAAGTACAGTACTTAAGTAAATATACTTAGTTACTTTACAGTGTGACACAATGACCTTCATTGTGACAGTAGGACATTGCCCTACTTTCCTTCTTTTTTCTTCTTTTCTGTCTGTCCATTCCATCAGACTTCAACTTGCAATGTCTCTCTTTCTCCTTCGCTCTTTCTCTCGCTTTCATGGTCTCTTTAATTTTTAAGCTCTCTCTTTGCTCTCTCTCTCTCTCTCCCCCCCCTCTCTCTCTCTCACACACTCACACACACACACACACACACACACACACACACACACACACACACACACACACACACACACACACACACACACGCGCGCACAGATACGCCATCCAAAGCATGCGCAATAAACACACATTGTATTAATCACATCCAAACACATACACACCACAAACATGCATGTACGTGCACATGTGTGTGTTTATTTATCACACACACACACACACACACACACACACACACACACACACACACACACACACACACACAATAAACATTCTCTGTTACATGATGCACATCATGTCATATGTGAAAACCTCTCCCTCTCGTCCCTCTCTCTCACACACACTTGTGCGCACACGCACACACACATACACTCACATGCACGCACGCACACCCCCCCGCCCCCCCCCCCCCCCCGCCCCCCCCCCCACACACACACACACACACACACACATGCAGTCATGCACGCACACATTAAAACACAAACAGACACAATAAACACACACTATTTCTCTCTCTCTCTCTCTCTCTCTCTCTCTCTCTCTCTTTCTAAAACACACACACACACACACACACACACACACACACACACTCACACTCACACTCACACTCACACTCACACTCACACACACACACACACACACACACACACACACACACACACCGTCAGTAGTGTGTCTGGCCAGATGGGACTCTTCCACATGACCAGGCCGATCAATCAACACTGAAGGGCCCAGGTGCAACCACGCACCATTTCACAGCCTGTCACACACACACACACACACACGCGCGCGCGCGTGCAAACACACACACACACACAAACACACGCACGCACGCACACATTCACAGAGAGAATGAGAGACTCATACAACTATGTATTGAAAGTGACGCTCGCGCACACACACGCACCCACACACACACACATTTAACTCTCTCTCTCTCTTGCTCTCTCACACAAAAACAGAAATAATGCCACGCATGCCAGCAGTGTCATTTCGAGAGAGAAAGAATGTATATAGACACATGCAGGCATGCATACATATGCATACACTTATGCACGCACGCACGGCCGCGTGCACACACACACGCACGCAAGCACGCACGCACGCACACACACACACACACACACACACACACACACACGCAGAGTGAAACATGAGTGACCCCTGTTTGGTCTCGTGAGTGTCTCATCTGGAAAGATGACAGAGTGATGAGAGATAAACGACAGACAGACAGACAGACAGATCATGATCGAGAGACAGACAACACAGTGTTGGGAATGTCATTCAGAGCAGCATGAAACCCGTGCGTGCGTGCGTGCGTGCGTGCGTGCCTGCGTGCGTGCGTGCGTGAACAAGCTGTCTTCAATAATCAAACGAGAGCACAAGGTAAATCCCAATCACTGATTCACTGTAAGTCTCTATATAGGGATCAGAAATCAGATGAGATTAAAGATCAGATTACCTGTATAAATAACTTAGGTCAAACAAAATGAAGAATTTATAATAACAAGAATAAATAATGGTTGATTATCTCTTTGGCTAATAGTAAAATTATACTATTTTATAATATTCATGGTTGTCTGGTGGAAACCCTGTATGTCCAAAACGTTTTGTATTTATCATTTTTAAAATTATTTAAACTAGTGAAAATAGCTACAAGCTTGTAGATCGGCTATTTTCACTATTTTCGTGCAACACTTTTGTATTATGAAGTAGGGCTTTAATTGACCAAAAAACATAAACATTGGAGATACTAGGTTTCTGCCCGACCAGTGATAATACTATAATATTTATTTGCTGATAAAGTAAAGCCCTTTGACCTTTGAACACCCCGTTGGCTCCAACACACACACACACACACACACACACACACACACACACACACACACACACACACACACGCGCACACACACACACACACACACACACACACACACACACACACACACACACACACACACACACACACACACACACACACACACACCAAATGCACTGTTTAAGTATTCCGGGCATATAGATCTTGACAACCACTGAGAGGTAGGGGGGCGACCTTGGCACCCTTACCCAGCGGAGGGGTGGAGCTCCTGGGGCAGAGAGGGAGACAGGAGGAGAGAGAGAGGAGAGAAGAGGAGAGGAGAGGAGGTCTCTCTCAACAGGGGGCTGACTCTCATCAATAAGGTCACACGGAGAGGACAACGGTGTGGTAAAAAAAGAGGCCTAAAGCTCCAGCCTTTAAGTTCCTGCATTCCAATTAGATGTTTGTTAACCACGCGTCACCAGACTGTTGTTGACTCCCATAATTTGCCAAAAGACCTGGCGGTCACTTATTTCCCGATTAGGGAGTCTTACTGGTAAAAAATAAAAATCATCTAAGCATTTATATAGGCTGCTTAAGTATTATTTTGTGACCCCCTCACCCTGATGAGCACTATGAGTTGAGGCATTCGTTTCAAACGCTGGGACTGTGTGTGTGTGTGTGTGTGTGTGTGTGTGTGTGTGTGTGTGTGTGTGTGTGTGTGTGTGTGTGTGTGTGTGTGTGTGTTTATGTGCATGTCTCCTGATCGAGCCAATCTATAACAGGAGACAGAGCTTGTAGGAAAAGTTGCTTACCAGTCCAGAAGTACTGGCTGTATCATTTATACTGTGCTGCTGACCAAAAAAAACACCAGACACACTCGAGTTGCTGCCTGCACACCTGCTCATACACGCACGCGCGCACACACACACACACACACACACACACACACACACACACACACACACACACACACACACACACACACACACACACACACACACGCGCGCGCGTACAGTCGTGTACCAGCAGACACCTTGTAGTAAAAAGCTAGAGACTGTATACACAATAAAATTATTCAACAATTTCCATGTGTTTCAAAAACATCCAAAAATAGCAGATGTACAAGCCCACAGCGCGGCACAAGTGACACTCTGTGAGCTTGGAGATCCGCTATTTTTGTGAAGTGCGTTACAAATAACATTAATTATTATTATGTTATTATTATTATTATTACTACGACACACTGTACACCAGTTCACACTATATACCAAGGGTTCCCAAACTCTTGAATATTTTTTCATTATCCTATAATATAAAAAACAAATGACTCTTGCTTTTCTGTCTCTCTCTTTTCCTTCGCTCTGCTGCTGTATAGTCTGAAGAAAGCACAGAATGTAACAATACAATAAATGTACCTTTGAACTTGCAACCTCGTAACCTTGTTACAGCCCTAACATTATTTGAAAATATTGCCCTCATGCGATGACAACACATATACTGTGTGTGTGTGTGTGTGTGTGTGTGTGTGTGTGTGTGTGTGTGTGTGTGTGTGTGTGTGTGTGTGTGTGTGTGTGTGTGTGTGTGTGTGTCATCATGTTTGAGTGTGTGTTTGTGTATGTGTGTGTGGTAGTAGATTAATCTAGTGGGGTCACTAGGATGACACTAATCCATCCTCTGATTATATGGAGCATAGCATCACTCTAATCTGACACACAGAGAGAGAGAGAGAGAGAGAGAGAGAGAGAGAGACTGGGAGAGATAAAGAGAGGAATAGAGAGAAAACAAGGGAGTGAATAGAGTAAGAGAGCGATAGAAAGAGGGACAGAGAGAGAGAGAGAGAGAGAGAGAGGGGGGGGGGGGGTAGAAAGAGGTTGGTCGTGAAAGCGAAAGAATCATCTGTTACAACAATACTGCATTGATGAAACTGTGTTCACATACAGTATGCACGTGTTCCAGGCTGTGCGTGTGTGTGTGCGCGTGCGTTCACAGTACTCATGTGCATGAGTGTGTACAAAATGCATAAGGAGCCTGTGTATGAGAGTGGGCGAGGGTGCGTGTGTGCGTATGTGTGCATGCGTATGTGTATTTCTATGGGCTGGTATTTCATATCCCTGCCTGTCGTTCTCGCCTAGCGTTTATCATTATCAGAGGATATCGAAGCTCCCTTCTGCTAGGTGAAGGAAAATACAATAATAACCTCTGTTGAGAGAGAGAGAGAGAGAGAGAGAGAGAGAGAGAGAGAGAGAGAGAGAGAGATAGAGATAGAGATAGAGATAGAGATAGATAGATATACAGAGATACAGAGATACTGTACAGTCAGACAGACACAAACTCTCTCATACAAACACACACACACACGCACACACACACACACGCGCGCGCACACACACACACACACATGCACATGCACACACACACACACACACACGTGCACGCACGCATGCACAATGCATTTCACCTCATTTAAAGACTTCAAAGACATGAGAGTTTTTGATGCAACATTTCAGTGAACAAAGGTATGTTTGTTTGAGTACAGTGAACTGCTCCTTTCATAGCTATATGAAAGAGGATCTCTCAAACAAACATCAGAAGACAAAAACTTAAAACTAAACAAAATTAAAACTAATGTCATGAAGGTTCTTTGTAATCCAGAGTTCTCAGTATCACAGCAGATTGGACCAAACAGAGTCGAAAAACTACAAGCGTTGTTGCGAGTCATAAAGTGACATTACAGTTTTTTTGATTGCTAAAACACATTTTTCAAAACTGTACGTTCTTTTCAAAACTGCACACACAAAACTCCAAACATTACACACAAATTGCTAAACCCTGGCATCCCTTTGCAAAACAACTCTTAGCCATCAAATCTCTTAACATGTTCACAAAATGGAACCCGTATTTTCATTTGGTAAACACAGCCATATTTTCACATGACACACACATACCATTCATTGAATAAACACAACTAAGCTTTTGGCTGAACACTACCAAGCATGTACAGAACACTGAAGAGCAAAATTGAAAACACAATTGTCGAAATGGAACACACCATAAGAATGACCATGGCTCTGGAGAATAAGATATTTCTCCTTTTGTAAAATGACTCAGTGTAGGCCTACTTTTTCATAGTCAAACATAAAACAGCACACAAATATGCATCCAAACAAAAACAAGTTTTGATTTACTGTAGATTTAGGCATCATGCCTCTGGTCAGAGATGGGCACAAAAAACAAAAAAATATTTTGAAAGAAATTGGTCAGTACTTGGTCTAATACTGACCAGGATACTGTCACCAAGATACTATCCTGGTGACAGTATCCTGGTATTTATACCTTTGTATTTCAAATATTTTTTTTTTGTATTTTGTGCCCATCTCTGCCCCCGGTTCCTGTCTCAATGTTCAGTTGTGCAACAACTGTGGTTTTTAGACAACAGGGGGATTTGTAATTGACACTAGACCCGAAAGTTTAGAGATTTGAATATTTGTGTGTTGTGGATTGATGCTTTGAGATTTTAGGTGAGAAGTGTGTGCAAACCTGAAAATTGTGTGTTGTGTTTTGACAACAAGGTGATGTGAAATTGACATCAGAGTGTAAAGAAGGAAAGTCAGAGTCTAATATGATAAGGAAATCTAAAGTAGTAACAAATTGAGTCAAGTGATTGGGGACAGAAGTAAAGGTTGTGAAAATTGTGCCTAATTTTAGCTTTTTGTGTTTTAGCAATCGAAAAAAACTGTAACCATATTAACTCATACAGTGCCAGGCGACTTTTAGAGCAACTTTCTCACTATGGGCTTCCCTGCCAAGCGACTTTGGGCGACTTTTACTTAGAAAAAAAACAAAAAAATTATTTTTTTTCAAAAATTTAAAAAAAAAAAAAAAAATTTTTGGACCCCAAAAAATGTAGTAGGCATGATAGAAATCGCGAAATTGCATGTTTAACCCCCATAGCAACCCCATCTATCAAACATGGCAGCCATCTTTGTTTACATTTTAGGAAAACATAATGGCTATTATCTCAAGAATGCCTGAACGGAATTCCAATCTTTTTTTTTTGTTTGAAAGCTGTGAACAGCCTGCACAAACATGGTGCATGATCTGTGCATGGGTGTGCATGATCTGTGCACTACAAATTACATGGAAGTCTATGGAGAGGGCTGGCACTAATGCCACTCGAGGGCATTTTTAATTGGCAGTAAGTGAGTTAACTCTTAACTCTGCCAGAAAAGAATCTAGTCTCCCCTTGCCAGCTTTACAAACCTTTGAAGATCCACAGTGTATTGTTGTTGTTTTTCTTTTTTTTTCTTTTTTCTTAACAAGCATGTAAACAACAGAGGTGATGTTAGAGAGACATGTCTCTCTTCTTTCCACCGGAAAAATAACATTGTATCCGCGGTCATCCGGTCGTTAGTTAAGGTCCGTATAGACGATTTCTCGCATTGGCATTGAATGAGTGACCCCTTGTTGTGAGCTTGTACTGTACTATAGATAGGGCAAGTTTCACTATTTGTCATTATGTTGCCGTTCTTTTGTTTGTGTACCTCACAGCGCTCTCTAAAGAGAAAGAAAAAGGTCAGAGATGAGATGAATGAGAGGCAGTCCTTATTATTTTGAAAGTAAAGACTTTTACATGTTAGATCAGTTAGCCTTCCATTAATATAACCGATTTGTACCAGTTAATCATTACATCCCTGGTAAATATGCGTGAATATAGAAATGTAGATAGAGAGATCAATTATCATAATTATCATTATCGGAGGACAGTAAGATAGATAGATAGATAGATAGATAGATAGATAGATGGATAGATGGATAGATGGATAGATAGATAGAGGGCACACAGTGAAAGCCGACATCTTCCATATTTGATGGAGCCAGTCAAAGCTAATTAAGCTCTGCGTGCTGTGTGTTAACACAGACACACTGTGTTTGTGTGTGCGTGCGTGTGCGTGCGTGTGCGTGCGTGCGTGCGTGCGTGCGTGCGTGCGTGCGTGCGTGCGTGCGTGCGTGCGTGCGTGCGTGCGTGTGTGCGCGCATGTGTGTGTGTGTGTGTGTGTGTGTGTGTGTGTGTGTGTGTGTGTGTGTGCATGTGCGCGCGTGTGCGTGTCAGATTATCTGTGTCAGTGGCCATTTGCTCACAACTGGCGCCACATCGGAGAGGGCCAGAGGCAAAGAGCATCATGGGTAAATGAACACGCCCAGTCTGAGTTTCCTTTTAAAAACTGACTTAAGAGAATGATAGTGAGAGAGAGAGAGAGTGAGAGAGAGAGAGAGAGAGAGAGAGACAGACAGACAGAGAGAGAGAGAGTAAACTCTCGTTGAAAAGACAACATATTCTCACTCTCAAATAGTACTGTGGTGACTTCATGTGACCAACGCCATTTGACGGCATCCCAGGAAAACGGAAGTGGCGTTCTCAAACCCGAGACGTAAAAGCTAGGGTATAGCGGCTCCGTAAAACAAAACTGTAAAGACATCAGAGGCAGGCACGTGCACACATAGACATCAAAGGGGGCTTGAGCCCCTGCCCTTTCATCTGTCTGTAAAAAAGACTGATGAATGAATGCAGTTTTTACTATGGTGAAAGAAATGCAAATGCCCTCTTTCCATGCCATACGTCAAGGCTAGCATTCAAGAGAATTGCCTTGTCCAAACTGTTTTGAACTTGAATGCAGCATCTTATGTTGAAAGAATTGCCCTCTCTGTAGAACTCCATGCCACATCTCCGGTGTTCACTTGATTATGCTTAGTTCAGTGTGGTATCAAGCATCGGAAATAGCCGAGCTTGTGAGCTTGGAGGTCTGCTATTTTCACCAAAAGGTCCTTTTAGAAATTTCAGCCCCTGCCTCTATAACGTTCTCTGCACGTCCCTGGTCAGAGGCACGCCGGCTGAAGTGGACTTGAGAGGCCACCAGGGGCAGCGTCGAGCTCACCCGTGTGAGCTTGGGGGTGTCTCAGTAGAACACATACTGTTCCCCCATCAACACTGCATTCATATAGTCAAGTGTTCATATCAAAAATGTCCTTGAAGAAGTCATTCATTCAGGTAAACACATCAAATGCAGAGAGACAGTGCAGTGCCTCAGTAAACTAGGATCACAGCTAAACCAAGCACCCCTGATTTAGATAACTAGGGGTCTTCAACAGGGGGTCCGGGACCCCTAGGGGGTCCTCAGAGTTACTACAGGGGGGGCCGCCAAATCTTTTGCCCGCATGGTTGTCATATCTAGGTCAAGTGCTAAGGGGTGAGGTGGATTCATTGATACCCTCACTCGTTCATTCATTCATTCATTCATTCATTCCCTGGTCCATTCATGTCCTTCATGCATTGTGTTAGCAGCCTACCTGCTAGTCTGGAGTTGGAATATGGTGGTGACAGACTGTCATGTGACGCCATGTCTCTGCCCGCCATGTGGCCGTATGCAGAACTGTCCACATAACTCTGGAGAGAGAGAGAGACAGAGACAGAGAGAGAGAGAGAGAGAGAGAGAGAGAGAGAGACAGAGAGAGAGAGACACAGAGACACAGAGAGGGAGATACAGAGAGAGACAGAGAATCAGCATACTGTGACCTTGCCGTTATGATTAGTTCAACGTCTGTAAAACTATAGGCCAGTTGTGGGTTTTGCAGCCAATGCAGTTTGACATGTGGTGTGGATTAGGGCTGTCACGATCATGAGATTTTACATGATGATTAACTGTCACTCAAATAATTGCGATTAACGATTTAATTGTGTTTTTGTCATTGACAATTAGTGTACATTTCTGTTTGGCTTGTAGGCTTTGAAGTTGCAAATGGTAGATATGACACATAACCTAAATATACAAACAAACAACTGACATATTTGACAACTTTATACTTTAAAAAAGAACACTGATAGTGGAAATAGCCAATCTACAAGCTATTTCCACTATTTTGGATAGTGTGGATGTGAGCTTGTAGATCTGCTATTTCCACTATTTTGGATAGTGTGGATGTGAGCTTGTTACCTTGGAAGCACGACTCCCCCAAGATCCTGGATGCGTTCTCTCCTCAACGCCTACATGAGAGAGAGAGAGAGAGAGAGAGAGAGAGAGAGAGAGAGAGAGAGAGAGAGAGAGAGAGAGAGAGAGAGAGGGGTAAGATTAAAAAGGTTAGAATAAAGCTTGACAGACATGAAAAGGGTCCATTTCTGTCTACATACTCTTGGAGCAAAATGTACACATGATGATCTTTCTGGGCTGAGGTGGTTCTCAAAGCGGGGTCTGGGGACCACCCAGGGGGGGTAACAAAATCAGTGTAACTACTTTAACCTAATAGCCCATTGGTTCTCAACCTTTTCAGGCCGTGACCCCCAAAATAATCATATTTTAAATGGGGAGCCCCCCACCCTGACGAGCACTAAGAGCTGAGGCATTACATTTTGTATAACACTATTCTGTTGTGAAAATAGCAGATCTACATGCTCACAATGCCTCGCAACGCGATTTTCACATTTGCTATTTTCACAATGTCTGCCTCTAATATTTGACAAGGGTTAGGGTTTAATTTGTAATTTCTAATTTAGAGGTATTAAAAAAGTCCTTAAATTGTCACTTTAGAAATGTGCAGAAACTCTATAAACTTGAACATTATGTTGGTTCATCTGGGGACCCCCCAAAATAATTTGGGGACCCCCCTGGGGGTCCCGACCCACAGGTTGAGAACCAACTGTAATAGCCTATATACTAAAGCTTGATCACTTGTAGATCGGCTACTTGGCATTACAACAACCTATAAAGTAGGACATTCATTTATGTAGAGAAAAATATGAAAAATGGAGATACAAGTTTCGGCGATAATATTGTACCGTCACCGCTGGTTTGCGCCACTGAATTGATTGATCGTATTGTAACTAATTACGCTGTGATGTTTGTGAGCAGATCGAGGGATGATAGAATGTTTAGCGTTTTGGTAACATGTTGAACGTGGCTCATTTGTCTGTAAGACACCTCCCCCCTTGGGTCAGTCAATGTTTTCATCCATTAATGGAGTTAGTAACTGTTTATACACGTACTAGACACACACATTAAACACACGGCTATAGGATACATAGACTGTCATTGTCCATCTCCGTACATGTATAATGGTCTTACCACAATGTGTTTGTAGTGGGAGACAGACAGAACGAGTGAAAGAGAGAAAAGGAGAAAGGCCAGACACGCATGCACGCACACACGCATGCGCACACACACACAAATGCACGCACGCACGCACACACGCACGCATGCACACACGCACGCACAGGTCGTGCATTGTAATGCCCAAATCTCCCTTCAATAGGGCTATCCATTGTGCTTGTGTGTGTAGAGCGAGCGGCTTACATTCACAGTCCAGTCATTTGGAATGTCAGCTTATCTCTGTGTGTGTGTGTGTGTGTGTGTGTGTGTGTGTGTGTGTGTGTGTGCGCGCGCGGCCGCGCGCGTGCGCACACACAATGCTAACAAATCGTTTTGTTTACAAAAGACCCTTTAGAAACAGCATCAAAAGGCAACCTCGACTAAAGTAACAGTCTTTAACCTCTTCATTACACAGAGGAGAGGAGAGGAGAGGAGAGGAGAGGAGAGGAGAGGAGAGGAGACACTTTCACTAGCCATGTTTCCATAAGCTTATAGGAAGCGAATTATCAGAAATTCGCATTAAGACAAAGCAAATTTAGCCTGTTTCCATTTGCAGGTGTCATTCGAATTAGCGACGGTCGCATGAGTTGATCGGGCCGATTTTTTCAGACCGAACCGAGACGTGAGCACTGCACGTCTGACTGCTGTGACTCGATCACTGCACAGTGCACACTCATCCTGCAAATTTCAGTGTCCTCTGGAAGGTGGCCGATCTGCAAGCTCACAGCGTGGCGCGGAGACGCGGATGCGAGCTTGTAGATCGGCCACTTTTGGCACGTAACACCGTGTGATGAGGAAGGGTTAACCACGGCTGGCTTGACTCCGGGAGGTGAAAACGGGAGGAATTTACACACGGTCCGTGTCACTCCATGTGTAACAAACAACCGGTTTGTTTTGTGGGCTAAGGCTATACAATGGACGTTAAGCGGCAGGGGAAAGTATTAAGTTGGAGGACGATATGGACCCAGAACGTCATAATTTATTCGCATTTATTGTCTGACCCGTTTCCATTCACAAATGCACATTTAGTTTATTCGATAAAGCCTCAAAATCCACCTCCTCCAAGCGGATAAAAGTTTTTGCGGATAATGAAAGTTTATTCGAATTTTGAAGTGTTTCCATAAAAAGATTTACGCGAATAAGCCTTAATGCGCATTTTAGAGGCTTTATGGAAACGCCACTATTGTCTATACCTTTTCTCTGTAATCCGCAAAGTCTGATCGTTTATCTCTTGTAATGTTTTAATGTTTTTTTTATTTTTAGTCTAAATTAGACTAAATTTTAAGAAATAATAATTCCAAAAAAATCTACAAGCTCATGCACAACCCACCGCATTGCAATGAGTTGTGAGCTTATGGAATGGTTATGTTTAATGGTGTTAATGTCATTACCATCAAGATCCACAGTCACTAATCATATAATACATTTCCAGTATTAGAGCTCATTCAGTCTTGATAACCCCTCCTCTTTCTCTCCCTCCATCCAATTCTCTCTCTCTCTCTCTCTCTCTCTCTCTCTCTCTCTCTCTCTCTCTCTCTCTCTCTCTCTCTCTCTCTCTCTCTCTCTCAACATGTGGTGTAATTTATAACCCTCAATCGGTGTCCTTATCAGGACCAGGACATATGGACCAACTCGCTTCCTCCTCTGCTACCCTCCTTTCACACACCTTTCAACCCCCCCCCCCCCCCCCCCCCCACACACACACACACACACACACACACACACACACACACACACACACACACACACACACACACACACACACACACACACACACACACACACACACACACACACACACACACACACGTCTCCTTCACTTCCTCCTCCTCCTCATGTCTCAGCTCCTCCAACACTTTATAATATTTACTCATCTCCAGCTTTCAGCATCTGGAGATGTTTTATTTAACTGTCTCCTCTCCTCTCCTCTCCTCTCCTCTCCTCTCCTCTCCTCTCCTCTCCTCTCCTCTCCTCTCCTCTCACATTGTTCAAAGACAGCCAGTATACCAGTGATACCGTCACACAGGACCCAATAACTAGCTGGTCTCACACACAGTCGCACACGCACACAGGGAAAGATTAAGTGGGTCAAACTGAAATAGCAAATAGCAGGCTAGTATCTGTTGTCGTGTCATCATATACCTACTTTACCTTAGGCCTGTGACGATTCACTTTTTCCCGATTCGATTCGATTTCGATTCATAGGGTGACGATTTCGATTATATCACGATTAGTGCGTTTTCCTGCGATTTGCGATTCGAATCACGATTATTGCGATTTTCCCCAAAAAATGAGCTTTTTTATATTGAAACATTTTAAAACAATTCTAAACAATATAAAACATTAAAAGTTGAATCATATACTTCAAATCAATGCAGCCAAATAAAGTCATTTTTTTAATTTATTTTTTATAAATAAATACAATCTGGAAAATCGGTTCCGAACTTTGAAAATCGATTAATTGAATCGCCGGCATTAACATCACGATAATATAGTAAATCGATTTTTTTGCACAAGCCTACTTTACCTGTCTGTGACATAATTACGTCGCGAACGTCGAACGAGGTCCATTGAACCCCATGCATCATAAATACAAATGTTTGAGAAGTCGTGATAATAGACGATCTACAAACAAATCTACAAGCAAAGAGAAGCGTTGTGAGTTTGTAGATCTGCCATTTCACTAGTTTGGGTCCCAGGCAAACGTCTCATTTCTTCTTTGGGTAACAGAATAAAAAGCTTGAGAACCACTGACATAGTGGACCTGGGGTAGCAATGTTCCATAATCTATTTTTTGTAGTGTGATTATTGTTTCGATTGCTCCATTGATCAAGCAGCAATTTGTGTGCAAGAGAGAATGGTGTTTTTAGTCAAGCACACACACATGCACACAAAAGCACACGCGTAGAAAGTCCTTTTAATAACTATGTCGGGGATTAGAGACAACGACAGTGTGCACTAATCCACAGGACACTGACATGAAACAACACACACACACACACACACGAGAGACACACACACACACACACACACACACACACACACACACACACACACACACACACACACACACACACACACACACACACACACACACACACACACACACACACACACACTGCATACATTTACAGAAAGAGAGAGAGAGAGAGAGAGAGAGAGAGAGAGAGAGAGAGAGAGAGAGAGAGAGAGAGAGAGAGAGAGAGAGAGAATTGGCAAAAGACGATTTTGAAGACCATGACTTCTTTCATACATTATATGTTTTCTTTAAATAAACTAGGGACTTAAAAGTATACTGATCCAAGCCGGAACACAATTGATTGATTGATTGATTGATTGATTGATTGATTGATTGATTGACCATTAAAATAAACATGCTCTGAAAATGCATCGGCCCACCCATGTTAAGTGGTTCAGATGGGAAGGCCTTGAACGCTTTTGAGAAAAGGTTCAGACCCAAAGCAGTTTCCAGCATTGCCCGGGTTTCTTGTGTGGGTGAAATGGACTTTACTGTAGGTACGCTATTATTGTATCCGTAGGAGCCAGCGAGTCACCGTGTTGAGCGTTGCGTAGTCCGATTGTGCCGACTCAGCAGTCAGCACCGTCTGAGTTACGGCCCGATTAGGAGCTCACAACAAGGGCCCGCTAAAAACTTGATAACTAATTACTTGGTATCAATAAGCGTTGGGCTTATCAAGCTTGCGGCCCATGACCTCATGTTTAAACAATCAAGACAAGAGGAGATCAAGAAATGATTACAGTATTATTCATAATATAAAGCCATTTAACACTTATTGCACACTAATGAATGATTGTTTTAATGATATATTTAATGACAATATGTGTTACTTTGGTCAATTGTGATCTTAATAGATGGTGGTCAGCCTCACATGGTCAATTCCTCACATTTTTGTATTGTTGAAGAGATTTTTTTCATTTAACATTTTTATATTTTAAAATAATATATATTTTTAAATACGTTTAATAATAATAATAATAATTAATTAATAAAATTAAACGTTTGGTGACCCACAAATGGGTCCCGACCTACTGTTTGGGAAACACTTGAAATCAATGTGAAGAAGTGGAGAGATAAAAGGAGCTAAAGCGTAGTAAAAGTCAAGGAGGAATAATCAAGAACAGCACATCCTGAGTGCTAAACTCTTAATAGATCTCTCCTGATTTATTTTTCTCTGGTCTATCCTCTTAAACATACACTTATGTTTTAAGAGGTGTTGCCTAGAACTGGAGGATTGATTATGGAATTTGGCTTGCAAAGTACACTTTGATGACATTATCAAAGTGTACTTTGCAGTTTGCACGCCAAATCCTCCAGTTCTACGCAACACAGAAGAGGGGGGGGGGCTTTTTCTTATTTCCACATAACAACTCCAAGGTATATTAACACTTTGAGTGCCCAAAAGGTCCCCAAGCGTCTCTTAACGTTTACCCCCTGTGGAGTGCCAAGTCCCCGTTAATTAAGACGTTCAGAGACGTCTTACCTGGTTACCATGGTTACCAGGTAAACAGGTGCCGCTGCTGCCGCTGGTGAGCGAAAAAATGGCATATCCCATGATGCAAAGCGGCCGCGCGCTGCTATCGACTGCATTGCTCCATCCACATCCGTTTATCTGGCTCTGCTGTTTCTCTGTTGTTTTTCTCACCGTTGCTCGTCTGGTCAATACAACGCCACGTTCTGTGGGCTATGGACTATACATACATACTCGCGTGAGGATTTTTTCTTCTCCAACATTTAACAGCAGTTAAATCACCATTATTTATGGAAACCTCTGCCATCCATAGTTCAATGTTGAAAATGAGTGGTACTCCCCTTTAACTATGTTATTATACACATACTCTCTCTCACTTTCTCTCTCACACACACACACTCTCTCTCTCTCACCCCCCCCCCCCACACACACACACACACACACAAACACGCGTGTGCGTGTGCACAGCAGGCGGCATTCTGCCCTGCATCTATCATCAGTTAATGAACTTAGAATGACAGACATCTCTACTTCACTCACACTGATGCTATTAAGACCTGCTCAACACAAAACAGACCTCTATTAATACAGTTAGCCAGCTTTTGTGTGTGTGTGCGTGTGTGTGCGTGTGTGTGTGTGCGCGTGTGTGTGCGTGTGTGTGTGTGTGTGTGTGTGTGTGTGTGCGTGCGTGCATACTGTACGTATGCATGTGCATGTTGTGTACATGTGTGTACAGGTGTGTGTTTTAGCTTTTTACAGGCCAATTCATTGCATTTTAGAGACTTCGTTCATTCTAGGGGTGCAAATCGAACTCAGCAATAGAATCAATTTAAAAATAATCAATTTTAACACATGGGATGCTCAGGTTTCTAACATTTCTAGCTGTTGCTGCTGCCGCCGTTCACTCACGCTTTATTTTGAAGAGCCTCGGAAGCTTTGTGCGTGTGCACGTGGGTGTCCACTGACGATTGAGGAAGAAAATCCATTTGTTTACAAACGCTTGCGAAACTAAAATCCAAACCGCGGCCGACCATTGCGGTAAAGATACGCGGATACGCGGATTACAGACACACAGAGACTTCTCGCATTTATAGATAGATAACAGATGACATTGTGCAATCAATAGTAAACAAACATACATACATATATGGGCTGCATCTGTGGATGTTTGGGACTGAACAATACAAATCCCTTATCGCGTTAATTAGTGTTGACCAAATGCAAATTCTGACTAATCGACATTGTGATCAATGTTATTAACACGTTGCAGTCCGAAATAGAATGGGGGTTGGTAGATTAGCCGTGAAATTTCTATTATTGTATTGTGATCTGAGACATAATATTATGTTTATAAACATGACCCCGCAGCCCCTCCATCTTGAACAGCGCCGCTGTTTTTTCTTTTTTTTTTTTCCCCAGGCCAGTAACTCACCATGATTTTCTCGATCTCCGTTGGGATAGAATGGGGGTTTTGGCCGATCGTCGATGTCCCCGTGCGTTTCGCGTGCGCGATCCTTTCACGTAAATGTCCCCGCAAATAGTCCATGTGTGACTGAAGAACAGACCTGAAAAGTTTCGCTAGCATAGCCCCAAGCATGGCTGCAGGAGGAGCTCGAGTGTGTAGACAGTAAACGGATGGGTGGAAGGTGCCTTGGAGAAGAAGAGGCGCTGACGTCACCTCTGCTTCATGCACGGTCTGCATGAGCCATCAGTGCACGAGTGGTGACTAGGGAAGGTTAGACGATCGCCGATTTTCGGATCAAAAGCTTTTATTCCGGTTTTAAAGACAAAGTCCGGGAATGTGCGACGTGGCTGAGAGTCCCTGGGGGGATGTGCGATATAGTACGGTTTTAACATTAAGGGGCTCCCCTTGGCTTAGAAGGTGTTAAAGGGATATTTCACTTAAAAAAAGTAATTTTATCGTCTAATCAGGCTTTTGTGAGCACCCTGGACAGATTTTAAGTCGCTTGATTCAGTATTTAGATATTTGATATTCATTTTTATCAGACACGCCCCCTTCCTATAAAAAAAAACATTGTAACTTCAAAGTCCATTTTAACTCCTGACGCCCTCCTAAAACGTGAGTTTCAATAACTTTTTTCATTTATTTTTAATCATTTTGGGGAAATGAGAAAAATGAAATACAATTAAATAATATAATATATATAAAGTCCTAACTCTGAGAGGGTACAAATGGAACCAACTGGACCCATTTTGTTCCATTTGTACATTATTCTACTATTCTATACGAAGTTACAGACCAGTAGCTCCTCAGGGACCCTCCACTGCAACATAGTATCATACAGGTGCATTCTAGAATTTCATTGGTGTGTTCTTGAATCAAACTGTGGTGTTTATTAACGCATTTATTCTTTAACAGACCAAATACAAAACCCTAGACATTACACCTTATTAACTGTCCTTATGCTTGTCCTATGTGACTATACATTAAAGTGAATCATTCATATGGATCCATTGTGTTACTGGTGTAGCCTACTGAGTTGTTCAATTCAGCAAAGGAAGTTTTAATATTTAAACCTTTCCTTTTTAACATAAAAATAAATCTCTCCCTCTCTGACACATACATGCATGCGCGCGCACACACACACACACACACACACACACACACACACACACACACACACACACACACACACACACACACACACACACACACACACACACACACACAGTGATCATGTTAATAAATGGGCCCTGATTGACATTGATGAAGGCAGTGCCCATGCAATGAGAGCTTCATGTGTGCATCATTGTGTGTTTGTGTGTGTGTGTGTGTGTGCATGTGTGTGCAAGTGTGTACATATGTGTGCAAGTGTGTACATGTGTGTGTGCACCTGTGTCAGCTGTGTAGCCCTGCTGTTCTCATCTGCCCCCCCACCACCATAATTAGCTAAACATTTGTCAGTCCCCTCCCCCATCTCTCTCTCTCTCTCTCTCTCTCTCTCTCTCTGTGCGTGTTTTAAAAAATGTGTCTTTTTAGTGTGTTCCACGTATCAATCAGACATGCATTTATAGATGGTTGTAAACATTTAGAGTTTTATGTCAGATTTTGATAGTGAATCATGTCAAAACATGGCTACCTTGATGCATGTATTCTTCATAATTGATTCTGGATTCCATGGAAAATAAAAATAAAAAACTGTTTTGACTTTCTGAAACAATTCGGAAACAATCCTTCTATCGAACGTGCAAAATACTGTGTATTTCCAAATAGTAGCCCGGGGGTAAATAGCCGATGGGCACCAAATACCCACCAGCGCATGTGTGTGTGTGTGTGTGTATGTGTGTGTGTGTGTGTGTGTGTGTGTGTGTGTGTGTGTGTGTGTGTGTGTGTGTGTGTGTGTGTGTGTGTGTGTGTGTGTGTGTGTGTGTGTGTGTGTGTGTGTGTGTGTGTGTCTATAGTTCAAGAATCTCGAAAACTGTCTGTCTGTCTGACCAATCAACTTCAAACACGGTGCACGCATCGCAGAGGACCCAAGGGAGTGCGGTGCCCGGTGTCAAGTAGGATGGATAGGCAATTGTCCGAAACCACCGGTCTGACTGATGTGCCTATATAGATATCTGGTTGTCCAGACCAGAACTGATGGTCCGACCGATATGCTTATATGGTCTCTTCACTCAGAGAACAATAAACTAGCCAAACAATTTAAGCTTGTGATTCCTTAACGGTTAAAGTTAAGGCTTAACCCATTAACAGTTCTACTGCCATATTTATTATTTATTTATTTGTGCTGGTGCCAGCAAAAAGTAGCTTACCTTTGCGATGTTATAGAAAATTATCTATGGATGATTTCCAAAAATAATCGTTTTCAATGAACACATATACATGTACTGTAGCCAAACTGACGGCAGGGGGAAGCCTTACGCAATGAATTAATGTGAAATGACCCTCCCCTCTTTCCGTCGTTCAGAGCATACAAATGCATAATCTAGATCAGGTCCACAGAGAACAGCCAAAGAAGGTCTCAGCAAGAACAGTCACTAACGTCATCTCCATGGGTGGCGGGTGGCCACGTCCGGTGGCCACCCAAAATAACATTAGCGTCTATGAGCACTTCGTCACTTCCGCCACCCAAAAGTGTCATGGCGGTGTCCCATGGTGTGCCAACTTTCGGGTGTTGTCTGTTCCTGCCTAACCTTCCTTGAGAACAGCCAGGAAGTGAATTGGACATCCATTGATGTTTACGTATGGTGGAGATTTGAAAGCAGCATTACGGGAGATGTTTTTTTACTGTACACACCCGCGCGACCTCTCATGGGCTTACAGTCATCAAACAAGGTAAAAGAACGGCCGTTCGTACTGGCAACGCGGGACGAGCGTTAACCGTTTGAAGCGGTAAACGATTTAACTGGCAACTGCTGATAAAAAGCACAACATAGTGACACAAGGAATTAACAGACACACTTTTGTGGATTACAGTAAAATTGTAATGACAATCACAGTGACTCTACGTTGCGTGGTGGTCTGAGAAACCCCCATGTGCTTTCCCGTACTCGTGGGCAACATAGGATTTTATTTTTCTCCATACACAATAATAAAGCTCGGAGATCTTACAGTATCAATAGGGGGCATGCATCATATCGTCGTTGTCGGGTGGAAACTTTGTCCAAATCCGTTTGTTTTGTATCTATCATTTAAAATCACACCCGTGTGAACTGAGCGGTGGAGTCTGTGCGTGCGCGCGTGTGTGTGTGTGTGTGTGTGTGTGTGTGTGTGTGTGTGTGTGTGTGTGTGTGTGTGTGTGTGTGTGTGTGTGTGTGTGTGTGTGCGTGCGTGCGTGCGTGTGTGTGAGTGTGAGTGTGCCTTGCCTGTTCTGTTCTGGCCTGGCCTGAACAACAGCGCCCCTCCCTTAACATGTGTGGTCAGAAAAGGTACTACACCACAGGCTTGAGGCTACATACAGACCCACCCACATACATACATACATACATACATACATACAAACAAACATACATACCTACACACACGGCCACGCTATGGAGACGGTGTGACCACCGCTCAAAAAACGATTTAAAATAGTGAGAATAGCCGGTGCGAGGCGTTGTGTGCTTGTAGATCGGCTATTTTCACTCGTTTTGTGCGGCAGTACTTGAATGATGAAGCAGGGCTTCACTTTACGAAAAGACGTACACATTTGACACGTGGAGATACGAGGTTTCTGCCCGACAGTGACGATATGCCACTCAGGATCAGCACCATGGACAGACTGAGTGGCAAAACATAAAGCAGCGTGAGGCATTGGAGTTTGGAAGTGCACCTCCCCATACTGACTCTGCAAACTCCTGTTTTTTTTGCCACTCAGAAGGCATTCCCGCGAAACGTCCTGATACGATGATGTCACACGCATACCCTCTACAGTCTACACCGTGGCTACCGGTATTCATACGGCGGTAATACCATATACCGTCACATGCCTAGTGTGTGTGTGGCTCTTCTTCATGACTATAAATAAAACTTTGATATCACCATGGAGATTACAATGGCCAGCTGACCTGCTGGGTGGACGCAGGTGTTCTGTCTGACACCCCCCCCCCCCCCCCCTCCCCTCCCCCTCTCTCTCTCTCTTTTCTCATGCGCTGTGTTATTGAATGTGAGAAAAATGGAGGGAGTTAAGAGAGACAGGAGGAGAGTGTGAGATATAATAGAGTATACATACAGTATGTTATCATGCCAACACAGACCCTTTGACTTGAATTTAGAGAGAGAGAGAGAGAGAGAGAGAGAGAGTGAGTGAATGAATGAGAGTGAGAAAGGATGAAAGAAAGAATGAACAGAAGAGTGAATGAGTGGGAGAAACGAGGGACGAGAGTAGTGTTGAGTGTAGTGCATTATGGGTAATGTTGCAGCTTGCCAAGGCTATATATTTTTTTAGGCCAGGTGCTCTCTCTCTCTCTCTCTCACACATTGTCGCACCAATAAGTCCATATATGGAGTTCTGTATCTGTCCAGTCCCTTTCATGCCCACTTATGAAGTTCACTGATGTCATATGCCCATGCCCAACTGGGCATGCCCCATTTTGTGCCCATATGCTGTATAGGCTAGAGCTTACTGATTTGTTAGCGCCTGATGCCATGACGACACATCAAGGTCAGACAACACACTCCATATTTGGGCGTAGCTGCGTTGGGGAACTCCTTATATGGTTATGTTGAGTCACTGGGACATGAGCGTGACGACGTGGCCATATAGGATCACTGTCATTATTCCAGAAACACCTTCAGTTCTACAGTGTGTGTGTGTGTGTGTGTGTGTGTGTGTGTGTGTGTGTGTGTGTGTGTGTGTGTGTGTGTGTGTGTGTGTGTGTGTGTGTGTGAGAGAGAGAGAGAGAGAGTTCCACATCACACCTGTTACCACACACAGGTACAAACCACAGTCATAGTACATCTCTCTCTCTATCTCCTTATCCTGCCTACTGCCATCCTGACCCCATTTCTCTTCCTCTTCTCCACATTCCTCTTCATTGCTACTTTTGTCTAATAGGACTCACAAAAAACAAAGGGCAATAATACTAATGTATCATTTCTTTTATTATTAAACAATAACGTTTTGGCCTGTAACACAGTACACAACTGTGTCTGTATCTGCATACAAATGGCCGTGATCATTAGAGTGGAGACAATTCATTCGTAATTAAAAAATCTACCTGATTTCACACGCTGATGTCTATCAGACAATTACCACTGTAAACAGCACAGAACCAACACACTATTTATGGCCAAGCCAGAAGCTGTAGGTCTTTTTAAAAGGTAGTGGTGATCAACCTTGTCAAATTATAAAAAAAGTATAAATAATCTAGAATATTACTGTCCTTAATATCTTTCTCTCTCATACGATATCATAATATGACATAAGTGCTCTCTATCACACACACACACACACACACACACACACACACACACACACACACACACACACACACACACACACACACACACACACACACACACACACACACGCACACACGCACACACAGGTTTGCAATTACTACTTTTTGGGGACATTACACATAGTCTACTATATTTGTGGGGACATTCCATTCATTTTTAACCCTAACCCTAACCCTAACCCTAACCCTAACCCTAACCCTTACCCTAACCCTAACCCTAACCCTAACCCTTAACCTAACCCCTAAACACCTTGTGGGACACTAAAATCTGTCCCCACAAGGTTTTTTTCTCCGATTGTACTATATTTGTGGGGACATGAGGTCCCCACAAAGTACGCACACACACACACACACACACACACACACACACACACACACACACACACACACACACACACACACACACACACACACACACACACACACACACACACACACACCTGTACAGGAAGGTGTATAATTTTGTGATGTAACAGTTGATTTCTGGTGATGAGGAAGTGAAAGTGAGAGTAATAACACAGACTGACACAGAGACAACCACTGGATAGACTGAAGGACAGCCCTCAAACATGAAGAGATATATTTCTTTCTAGTTCACTTCAATCGCTTCACAACACTGGTCAGCGTTGGAAAAAAATGATGTCACGTCAGAGTCCCAATACCAAACACCCAAAACATTTCCGTGTCTCCGGACAACATCAACGCTGATTGGCAGTCAGGACGCAACGGTTCACTTGGATTTTTCCAACTGGGGCGAAGATACTGAGGCGCCTGTTTGGGTCGCCCTGTCTCGTCTTTGCATTCACTTTGTTTGTAATCGCTCCGCTCAAACTATCCAGGTTTGAACGCAGCATCAGGGACATGCTGGGCCTCTGATTCAGCCCGGGAAAAAGAGGAAAAAGAGGCCCTCATTGCGCGCTATAGAGAGAGATCTCTCTCTATAGCGCTGCTGCTACTCAAAGATTTGCCATTTCAGATCATGACAAGTGACAAGCCAGTGGGCCAATTACATGTGTTTTGTATTTATCATTTTAAAAATGATTTAAAGCACACAACGCCTCGCACCGCGAGGCGTTGTGTGCTTGTAAATCTGCTGTTTTCACTACTTTTGTGCGACGGCCTTATATGATGAAGCAGGGCTTTGCGAAAAAAATTACAAATGTGAGACTTGGAGATACAAGGTTTCTGCCCGACAGTGACGATTTACTTTGTTGGCCGCCCAGCCCCCAAAATGGAACGAAGGCCGACATTTTTTTTTAATTTTATTTCCTAATGGGCCTGGACCGGCCGGGAATGAACCGGCCGTTCGGGAGTTGTCCCGCTTTTGCCAATGGCCAGCACGTCCCTGCGCAGCATAACAGTAGTTCACGCTTCAGCCGCGTGTGCCCTACGTATATGCAGTCAGGGCCTTTGAAAAATACCAAAAAAAATCTTCTAAATCCTAAAGGTTTTCTGAAAAACGTATTTAGTATTTACCCCCTACTCTTTCCCTCTTCACTACCCCTCAGCTATCTACGGGTTGGGAAACGACCGTACCTGCTGTGCTCAATTCTTCAGCGACGGGTCGGTAGAAGTCCTAACCCGACGGCACGGTGCTATCGTCCCAAAATGTTCCTCTCCATCTGGCCTCATGTTATGAGATTCTGAAATGTCCATGTATCTCGGATTCGTTTTTGATCAAAACAAGCTTTTTTCTACGGACCATAACTAAAGAACGGATGATCACGGATATCATTTTTCTTTTCAGGGTGGAAGAAGAAAATATTGTCTGACTTTACAGACAGCCTTTGTATACTGTACATCCTGAAAAACGTTGCGGAGGCGGATTAATTAATTAATTAATACCTGACAGTGAATGTGTTAATATAAAAATCTATAAAATCCCTAATATCGGCGCGGTGGAGAGTTGGCTACACATGCAGGCTGCTGTGGAACTTTGTTTGGCCATATTGGAGAATAGGTCACTGCTGTGTCAACTGCACAATGGCCGACAAACAGCGTTCAGCTACATTACACTCCTATCAGGACTCTGTTCTTACACTGACACATCCAGGGCACAGAGAGAGAGAGAGAGAGAGAGAGAAGGAGGGAGAGTGAAAGAGTGGTAGTTATATAAACTTTGTGCTCTATTAAAGATAGGACAATAAGAAAAGGAAGGGAAGGGGAGAGAGACACAGCAAGAAAGCAAACAAAACAAGCAAGCAAGAAAGAAAGAAAGAAAAGAAAGAAAGAAAGTGAAAAGAGAGAGAGAGCGAGAGACAGACAGATAGACATTAAGGCATTCACCAAATATTCGAATATTCGAATATCAAAGTCACTATTCGACGTTGTTCACCGAAGTAGAATATTCGCCTTTTTTGTATTTTTTTAGTTGTCAATGCCCCAGGTGGATGAATTTGTTAATGATCTATACCAGCGGTTCTCAAACCTTTTTAGGCCGTGACCCCCAAAATAAACATATTTGAACTGGGGACCCTCACCCTGACAAGCACTTGGAATTGTAGGTATTACATTTAATGTGACTCGGTTCAACTGATAAATATTGTGAAAATAGCAGATATACGCGAGGCGTTGTGAGCATGTAGATCGGCTGTTTTCACTACTTTTGAGCAACAAAAAAAATGTATACATTTGAAACGTAGAGATACGAGGTTTCAGGGCCGCCCAGCCCCCAAAATGGAACGAAGGCCGACATTTTATTTAGATTTTTTTCCTAATGGCCGGCCTGGACCGGCCGGGAATGGACCGGCCGTTCGGGAGTTGTCCCGGTTTTCCCAATGGCCAGCACGTCCCTGAGTATATATCACCAGAGTTCTATTAAACTGGACCAAAGGTGTGCAGTGTACTAGGTGTAGGTGTGAATGTGAGACATACACGTGCTGGAGGGGAAAAGAAGTGGGGAGAATGTGTAAAAATATCTCCAGAAATAAAACAGGACAGGGTAAGGCCCATTAATGGCCCATTTGAGTTATAACATGCTATTATTTCCCCCTTTCCAATATTGTGAATAATAAATGTGGATCGTTTTAATTTTGCTTCTCTGTTACAGAAGATACATTACCACCTGGACCGACCATGTCGTATAGCCAAAGTTATACTAATAATTATTTGACATACTTTTATTCGCCTTGGTATTTACTGGGGGGAAAAGCTGAAATAACCGATTTACAAGCTCACAACAGCTTGTGATGCAATGTGTTGTGTTGTGAGCATGACACTGTTGTATGACAACGTACAAAAGAGGGCTTGGATTTAGTTGATTATTTAAAAAATCTATTCAACTGAAATGATGTGATTATTTGAAAGAGTTATCAATTAAATAATAGCTAAAGAAAATAATCAAAGAAATACACGCATGCACTAGCACACACCTGTGCATGAATAAAATGTAGAAGCACATGCCGTAGTATCAGATTTGTTGTTGCTATGAACATAACACATTTTTTGCTTTGGCTATTAAAAAATAGCAGATATACAAGCTCACAGCACGGCACCGAGTGCCACGCTGCGAGCTTGTAGATCTGCTATTTTTGAAAAATCGTGAAAATAACCCATTCCGGGGCCTAGACTCAAATCTATAATGACACAGGTGCAATCCCGGATTGAATGGGCTTAAAGAAGAGAGTTTTACAACATGGGACTGACACACAGTGTATAGTAGATATCGTCCAAATAGAAAATCTACCCCCATAATTCTTACACTTAATCCATGTTGATGAGAGGGAATGACAGGCTCAGATCACAGCGGGGGGGGGGGGGGGGGGGGGGGGACGCTAGCGTGCAATCAGAGATGCTTGTTTTGCTCAATGTCACATGCACATTTAATGTACAGAGATAAGCCTACTTATACTGTGCCTTTTATAAGGCTTTATTATACCTTCAACAAATAAGTGTAATGATGAATAAACGTTCATACTTTACGTTATTTGTTTATTTACGGGACAGTGAGTGCACGTTAGAGAAGATTCAATACATGTCACGTACAAGACCTGAATCAACTGAACATGATCACATGTTGGATTTAGCTGCGAGCTTATTTCCATTCGTAGTCCCGAGAACAGAAAATACAACATACATGTCGTCGTTGCCGGGTGGAAACTTTGTATGTCCAAAACCGTTTGTTTTGTATTTATCATTAAAAAAAACAGCCTGCTGTTTTCACTACTTTTGTGCAACTGCAATTGTATGGTGAAGCAGGGCTTTACTTTGCAAAACAATTTACACATTTGAAACTTGGAGATACGAGGTTTCTGCCCAACAGTGACGATATACAACTGCCATATATATAATAAATACCATAACTACAGCAATGTAAGCCTAAAATCCAGTAAATACTTGTTAGACCAAACCTTTTCAGCTGAGGCCCAAAATATAAATCTAGTGTCTGTCCACGGAACCCAAATGGAAAATACATGATCAATTAACCACTTAAGCCCAAATTAATAGTGAAAATATCCTCCGACGACCTCTGCTATTTTCACTGCTATTTTACCTTAAAAGAATATACAAATAAAAACATCTGACATTTGTAATGATTTTTTTATGTTTTTAATACAAATATATTTATTTTAAAAGAAGGTAAAAAGGGTTCAGAAAGGGCCCATAGAAAATGGGCCCGCGATCTGAGAATGGGCACCGATCCAATGTGTGGGAAACAATACTTCAGACACAGACTACAAAAATATATTCCTGGACAGATTTCATCACTTGTGGGCAAAGTCCTGGCTCACTACCACTGCTCACTAATCACTACCACTGCATCAAATCATGGTTATACTACTACTACTACAAAAGACATACCAGTAAACGCACACACGCACACACACACACACACACACACACACACACACACACACACACACACACACACACACACACACACACACACACACACACACACACACACACACACAGAGTGAGAGTAAGTGAGTCTGAAAGTAATGTGTCTGCGTGTTTCCTCTCCTGCAGTAATTATTCAGGAGTTTGTCAACAGCAGAGCGGAGACACACGACGCCTCCACTGCTGTCACCCTCCTCTCTCTGTCCCTGATGAGCACATCACACTGACACGCCAGGATGAACCCTTATACCGTACCGCAGGGGTCTTCAACGTTTTCAGGCCGGGACCCGTTAGTTGAGAGAGATGAAGCAGGGACCCCCACAACCTGTTCATAGATTCCATATAGTTTCATCGATTGACAGCACAATCGTCAATCGTCAACACATAATAAACTTTACCTTTCACTCTGTACTTAGTCTGCTCTTTTTCCCCTCTACACCAAAGCTCTTTGCCAAAAATAGCAGATCTACAAGCTCACAACGCCTCGCGCTACGAGGTGTTGTGAGCTTGTAGATCTGCAATTTTTGGCTAAAGTTCTCAGAATATGGACACTAGGGTTCATGTGCATGCATATAAAAATGGAGAAAAAAAAGTTTCTATCACACAAGGTGGAGGACCCCCTGTAGTAATTCTGAGGACCCCCTAGGGGCCCCGGACCCCCCGTTGAAGACCCCTGCATATATCAATTGGATTTCATCTGATACCGGTGCTAAATCTCTCTCTAGTCTCCAGTCATCCCGGATCTCCATACATCTGGTCAGCATCTTTCTTTGGCACAGTGGTTCTCAACCTGTGGGTCGGGACCCCCATGGGGGTCCCAAAATTATTTGGGGGGGGGGGTCCCCATATGATTAACTTAACCCATTTAGGCCAAACCTATAGAATAGGGCTAAATCAGAAATGAGCCTATAAAACAAATATGTTGCTACATACTGTAGTGTACATGTACTGTAAGCCCCTCCCAAACAGCAAAATGTGTTCCCGGCCTGAATGGGTTAATGTGCAACATTGTTTTCTCCCTCAACAGTAAACAAACCACAATACCGTTTAAGTGTATGGCACATTTCTAAGTGACAATTTAAGGACTTTTTAATACCTCTAAAATGACAAATTAAATATTGGCCAAATTGTCAAATATTAGAGGCAGAAAAAGTCGATCTACATGCTCACAACGCCTCGCAACACAATAGAACTGTGAAAATGTAATGCCTCAACTCTTACAACTCCAAGTTCTCGTCAGGGTGGAGGGGGGTCCCCAGTTCAAATATGATTATTCTGGGGGTTGCGGCCTGAAAAGGTTGAGAACCACTGCTTTAGAACATCCAAGTGCAGTAGGTAGGTGTGGGACGTCCTACTGATCCATCCCACCGTACAAGCTTTGAAGCTTTTTGGCAGGGAGCTCTCGGTGGCAGTGACCGGCTAGTCTCATCCACATGACTGCTAGATCTCCTCTGATACACATGGTATAGTGCCCCGTACAGACGTGTGTTGGTAATGTGTTTGTCCTGGTTGATGTTCAGTAGCCTGGCGGGGCCCGACGTCATACTGTGTTCACTCACTCATTCCTTCCACAGTATAACGTCTGGCCTTCCCGGCATAGGCAGCGAGTATCCTGATTATTTTCTGATCGGGGCACAACAAACGTAGTCTTCCTGACAACAAGTGAAAAGCTTTCCCTGATTGGTCCATGTGTAGACGGTGACGTAGATGCATGCTGCAGCATTTTCAAAACAACAATGGCTGCCCTCGCGATGCAACAAGTGTAACAGTTAACGCTCTAACGATAAAACAAGCAATAAGTGCAGTTATTTCAGAGTTGGAATCAATTACAACAATTAAAAAGGACCACGGGGGATGCGCTAGCGGAGTTCATCGGCCAAAAAGACGTGTTTGTTTGCTGTTCTTCCGACTGGCTGAGAGATGTTTTGCTACGCTGATTGGTTAGAGGAGTCTGTCTGTCAAGGCAAGTACTCCCGCCCACTTTTCAAGCTGCCAATAGCAGATCTACCGGTACATGCTCACAATGCCAAAGAGGTTTGGTGTAAAGGTCAAGTCTATTAAGTGTTGAAGGTTCAAGTGGTTAAATATATGAAAACACAAATTGACATGAATCCAAAATACATTTATGATTGTGCAGTCAAACAATGAAACTATATGGAATCTATGAACAGGTTGTGGGGGTCCCTGCTTCATCTCTCTCTCAACTAAGGGGTCCTTGGCCTGAAAACATTGAATACCCCTGACGTAAATTACAAAGCACTACAACACTGTGCCTATTAATCTGTACTACACTTTCTATACGGCATCGGTAGTATTGGACGTGGTGGGACCAGTTCTTGTTACTCAACCCTAGCCATGAAGCAATGAAAAGAATGAAGATATACGTATGGTATCTCAGGTAGGTATAGAATGAGTTAAATGGAAACACAGACACACAGAAACTGGAATCCCTGTTTATTTTTTCAGCTAACAACATCACTAGCCAGCAAGTTGCTTTTCAGAGGGAGCAAAGCATCATGGGATTGCCACCTGGCTGCCAATCCTATTCTGGGGTCGGTGCTGAGGACGAGGAAGTGAGAAAGCGCTAACGAGTTAGCATGTCTGCGTGGGTGCAAGGTGCGCGCACATGTACACACACACACACACACACAGACAGACAGACATGCACACGCGCGCGCACACACACACACACACACACACACACACACACACACACACACACACACACACACACACACACACACGTTTTTATCACTGTACTTGTGAGGACAGCAACATTAAAGGGACGGCAATTTTATAAATTCTATTTTCACAAAATAATGTGGGGCATGAGCCTTAAGACGAAAAATAGCAGATCTACAAGCTCACAATGTCGCGCTGCAGCGAATTGTGAGCTTGTAGATCGGCTATTTCTCAGCGTGCAACCAAGAATAAATCAGGTATGACTCAAATCTCAAATCCCTAAACCTATTTTATAAATGTCAAATCCTAACACTATAACCAACATCTGTTTTCTATTTGTAAACCTACATCTAAGCATGTTTTTTTAACCATAAAACAGCTTTTTCTCTTGCGAGGACCAGGAAAATAGTCCTCACTATGTCTACTTCTCAAATTTAGGGACGTGCAGAGAATGTTAGAGAGGCAGGGACTGAAATTTGTAAAAGTGACTTTTGGTGAAAATATTGAAAATACAACACGCTGCGACGCATTGTGAGCTTGGAGGTATGCTATTTTCAGTACTTGATACCACACTAAACTAAGCATAGAAAAGGCAATGTGGCATACAGCATGTATTTCTACACAGAGAGGGCAATTCATAAGATGCTGCATTCAAGTTCAGGATAGTTTGAAGGCAATTCTCTTGAATGCTGCCTTCGGATATGGCATGGAAAGAGGGCATTTGCATTTCTTTCACCAGAGTAAAAACTTCATACTGTATATGGTCTGGAGAGGGCACTTTTTACAGACAGGTAAAAGGGCAGGGGCTCAAGCCCCCTTTTATGTCTATGTGTGCACGTGCCTGCTCAAATTCTTGTGTTCATGTTTGGCCTTTACAAGTATAGTAATACAAGTGTGCACACACACACACACACACACACACACACACACACACACACACACACACACACACACACACACACACACACACACACACACACACACACACACACACACACACACACACACACTGAGATGTGCACATGCATCCTGTGAGAAATACTTAAAGTGAGACGAATGCACATAAAACAATTAGACATGCATACATTCAGAAACGCACACGCTAAGAAACCCACATACACACAGAGACACAAGAAGGTGACATATGAAACACACACAGAGAGCAAGACCTGCACTATAATGTAACACACACACATACACACACACACACACACACACACACACACACACACACACACACACACACACACACACACACACACACACACACACACACACACACACACACACACACACACACACACACTGTTGGTGTAGACAGAGACATGTCCAGTTTAGTTGATATGGTTGGGTAGGGTAAGTGATTTCACTTAAGTTTCAGTTTCAGTTTTCATGAACTGTAGGTGACAGGCGGGGGGCCTTCCTCCAGTCATGATCAAGTGGGGGCGGGCCTTAATGCGCGCAAGGCCCGCCCCCACTCAACCATGTTTGGAGGATTTTGGTGGAGCAACTGAAACTGCTTTTTTCTCCTCACAGGGGATAAGCCTCAAGTCCAAATATGGACCAAACACTCTATAGTAACTAGTACTATCAGAACATAACATAGACCCATTGTGTTATTATTTGAATTAAATGAAATCACTTACCCAACTTTTAACAACCTTAGGTATGTAGCCTACGTGAACCGTTTGAACAATAAGGGACACGACTTTTCCGTTTCCAAATAAGGGACGATTTCTTATTTCAAGGGACGGTTGGCAACCCTACATGGACTTGTTGATTGGATGTCAAGGGAGACACTTTAGGAGTTTCTCTTGACTGGCTAGCTTCACTGAACACTGCCATGCTACAGTATGTACCTGCCTTCTCAGATGTGAGACGCGATCTGCTAAATTATTTTGGCTGCATAGACGCACGCACGCACGCGTCGCGCGCGCGCACACACACACACACACACACACACACACACTATAATACAATATTCCACACAGCCCCTTGTGTATCTCTGCTTCATGCAGGTGTGAGAAGAGAATGAAAACCATCTCTCTTTCTCTCTCTCTCTCATTGACTCTCCGTCTCTCTCTCTCTCTCTCTCTCTCTCTGCGTCGTCTCCTGCGTTGGGTGTAGTTTGCACCCCATGTCTAATTACAGACCCTAATGACTGTCTATACCTCCATTACAGGCGTTCATCTATAACCGATAAATATTTAAACATAATGCTACTTTCATTTGTGGAATTTAATGGAACTGAAGCGGAAAAATCTACATTATTTAACCACAACTGTCTGTCTGTCTGTCTGTCTGTCTGTCTAGCTGGTAAATGGTGCATTTATGAAGAGCTGAGGAATGAACTGGTAACATGTCTTACCCCCATCTGTCTCTCTATGTCTCTGTGTCTGTCTCTCTCATCCAACCATCCATCCATCCATCCATCCATCCATCCATCCATCCATCCATCCATCCTGCATCTCTCTCACTCTCATCACTGTCTCATTTCCTCTCTTGTTCTCATTTCTCTTTTCTTTTTCTCTAGTTCACTCACACACATCATAGTGTCACGTAACCAGACAACTCTTCCACAATCTCCGAATGTTAATTCTCTCAGTCTCTCTATAGCATTCATATGTCTCCCAAAGCTGGATGAGATCACTCTACAAATATCTTCTTTAAAATATATGTTTGAATACAAATTTCTGCAGCAAGCAGCAAGATATATACTGTGTGTGCGCTTCGAATATGAATAATTTACACGACTGCAAATACCAAAGGGAGCAATGAGAAAGCGGGACATCCGCTTTACCCCCGGATTGTTTTCAGCGCTTCCGCGCTCCAGACTATGTGGCGGAAACATTTGAAAAAAATTAAGACTTGGAATTAATTTATACTTTAGCTATTGAAAAATATCAGAAATACAAGTTCACAGCGCTGCACCGAGTGCTGCGGTGTGAGCTTACATCTGCATTTAATATATTTTTTTCCCAAAGCAAACTTCTGTAATTCAAATCTCTGTTCTGGGGTTCCCTGGAACAACATATTTTGAGATGGGCATCCAAATATAATGTAATTTCGGGGGTCCTGGACAAAGACATGAAAAGGTTTGAGAACCATTCATTTAGAAGAGAAGAAGGATTTAGAAGACATTTATAGAATCGGGTCAAAAATATAAGACTTGTACAAATGTTCATGGTAGTAGCCTCTAGAACACACAATCTCTTCGCTGAAAATAGCTGATCCACAACAAGCTCACAACGCGTCTCTGCATTGAACACACGTCCAGTTGGACGCAACGGCTGCATTTACATGGGCAGGTATATTCCACTTGAATTCATAATGACTGCTCATCTAAACAACTCAGAATGGAATAGAACAGTGTTTCTCAAAGTGGATTCCAGGGACTCTGTGGGTTCCTTTATGGGGGTCTAAATTGTCCCATACAATTCTGTAACACTGGCAGTATACAAATGGAACCACATGGACCCGTTCGGGTCCATTTGGTTCCATTTGTACACTGTCAGAGTTAAGAGGAGACCCTGACATTTGAAAGTTTGAGAAACACTGGAATAGAATATTCCACTCCATTCCATCTATACTATAATTTTGCGAATGTCTGAGTGAGTGAGTGAGTGAGTGAGTGAGTGTCTGTCTGTCTGTCTGAAACAGCGTTTCTCCTCAGTGGCTGGAGCAATTGATCTGAAATCGCATCACCATTAGCATATGAACACACCTAACATAACTGTGAAGCCCGTTTGTCACTTTCACAAATCATATACTGTATATTAGCATTTTTATGGTGTATCTACTATCTATTCTGCATCTAGCATGAGGCACATCTATTCTGCATCTAGCATGAGGCAACATGTTTAACCAGGTCTCTCTGTGTGTGTGTGTGTGTGTGTGTGTGTGTGTGTGTGTGTGTGTGTGTGTGTGTGTGTGTGTGTGTGTGTGTGTGTGTGTGTGTGCAGGCAGGCGGGTGTGTGCGCAGGCGGGTGGGTGGGTGGGCTGGGGGGGGGGGATGGGGGGGTAGCCATTAAACGAAACGGGTATTTCTTACATTGATGCTCCTACATATTATCATGCAAGCACCAGTTAAAGTTACTTTCCATCCCTCATATACTGTATGCACAGGGCACATCCCATAACCCACACACTGCACATCATTTTGGAGCTCATATCTTTGAACGGGTAAGGGCTAGTTACGAATGAATTCTCATTCAGGTTTGGAGGGGTGGTACTGTATATACTGTACTGTTTGAATCAGAATAGACTTTTATTCAGGTTCCATGTAAACAGTTGCGTATGAATCTCGGTTCGGAATGAGTTCATTCTGAATGAATATTGCTGTCCATATAAACCGTAGCCAATGTTGCGTCCCGACCTGAAAATATATTTGCAGTGCAGCTGGAGAGAGGGAGAGACACCTGTTACTGAACCCTCTGAGGCAATGATTCCTATTGGAACATAGAACTATTTAACATTTATTTTAACAAAAACTATATCCCTTACAGCACCTTTCCAGAAAAGAAAGAGCTGTTTTCCTATTGGCTACATGCACTTTGAAAGGGACTGTCACATGACACCACACTGAGAATAGTTAATAAAACACAGATGTGCATTAAAACACGCACGCACACGCACACACACACACGCACACGCACGCACGCACGCACGCACGCACGCACGCGCGCACACACACACACACACACACACACACACGCACGTACAGTCGCACATGCATGTGTGCACACACCAGGGGCGTCAATTGGGTATGGCAGGGGTATGCAGCTGCTACCAAAGTTACTTTTATATATAAATCCATGAATGTCTCTTTCTCTATCTGTTCTGGTTATTGTGTTGTTAAATTACAGTAAAATAACAACAACATTTAACAAAATAGTCACTTTAACAAGGTATTATAATTATATTCTCCACACTTGTATTCTCCCCATCTTGACAAAATGGTATATTCCCAGGTACCGCAGGTCAGCTGCACATTCAGCTGCAATTCATTATTGTTAATTGTGGCACGTTTACTAACATGCCAAGTTTAGCTGCACTTGAACAACTGTTCCAGGCTGCCATATCCAGCCCAAGAAACCGTAGAAACGGGGGGAAAGATAGAATGTACTTCTTAAAATAAATGTATCATGCCTGTTGCTAGGTATGGCAACATGACTGGGAACGCGCGCGTGCAAGACACCAGTCATGTTGCCATACTTTAGCTTTTTCTGAACTGACGCCACTGGCACACACACACTCCAATGTATAATAGACATTTGCGTTTACACTCTCTCTCTCTCACACATGTTCACTGGAGCTGCGTGTCCAGACATGTATTATGTGGTTTAGAGAAAGGAAACCTTCACTTTAGTGTGTGTGCGTGCGTGCATCTGTCGGTAGGTGTGTATGTGAGGATGGCGTGCGTGCATGCGTGAGTGCGTGTGCGCGTCTGTCAGCGTCTATAAGTCCAGTCATTAGCTTAACAGAGAACAGAGGCCAGTTTCCCAACATTTCACATTATTACTATCAGGACAACTGTGGTCTACGCACACGCACACGCGCGCACACACACACACACACACACACACACACACACACACACACACACACACACACACACACACACAGCAGGTTTGAAAGGAGGAGAGGAGAAGAGAGGAGAGAGGAGAGGAGGTTGGGTGAAGAGTCACTACTTGTTTTATTGCGTCATGAACACCTGCAGTCTGGGCAGGAAGACAGACAGGAAAAGGGGGGAGAAAGGAAAAAAAAAGGCTTTTTAGAAGGCGGAGGGGCAGACACAGGCTCCACTCTGAGAGTTTCTGTGAGAGCGAGAGAGTGTGAGTGTGTGTGTGTGTGTGTGTGTGTGTGTGTGTGTGTGTGTGTGTGTGTGTGTGTGTGTGTGTGTGTGTGTGTGTGTGTGTGTGTGTGTGTGTGTGTGTGTGTGTGCGTGCGCGCGCGCGTTCATTCACATGTTTACATGTATCAGGTTACAGTCTCACGGTCGTGCTGCTGAATGAGGGACTATATGCACTTGAGCCTGGTTCATAGTTGGGCCCACTCGTATGGCCCACTGGGCGGACATAGCCTTAACTACGAGCTCCCGATGCAAAAAATGCACGCGGTCGGATGGGTGGGCCAGCTTGACGCTTTCAAGCAGTGGTGGAAAAAGCACTCAAATGTTTTACCTAAGTCAAAAGCATGTAGAAATACTCCGTTACAAGTAAAAGTCTGGAATTAAAATTTTGACTTGAGGAAAAGTTCAAAGGTTTTGGCATCAAAATGTACTTAAAATGTACTTTAAGTACCTAAAGTAAGACCCCCATTTGAGGATTTGGCGCCAGCCTCGCAGGAAACTATACATACATGCAGTCTAGCATGCAGAAATGCAAAATAAATGGCAAATATATAGATATGAATCCTGAAAAGTTAATTTGAGGTGTCCATCCTACAGACAACGATATCCACATGCAGATAGCATGTATTGTAAACAACATGATAGACACACATTAAATCATTGGGACACACACAAATGTTCCCGCCAGAATAGGGATGTGCACTTAAACACGCGCATGCACGCACACGCACACGTGCACATGTGCAGGAGTTCTAAACCCCAGGCTAAGCCCAACCTCACCCTTTAGAAAGTCAGTGAACCAATTAGCTCTCCTTCCTTAATGTAGAGGTGTGCGTGCGTGCGTGCGTGTGATTCGTTGAGCTCAGGTGTGCAGGTCAGATGTTTTCAGTGTATTAGATGTGATCAAAACAAAGCTGCATTGAGGCTAAAAGACCTTTACATTGTTATGTGTCGCTGTAACGCAAATGGTAATAACATTATGAAAAGAAGACGACAGCAGATTGGCTTTAGAGGAGAAACAGAAAGGTGTGCGCGCCTGCAAAGTGTGCATAAGAAAGTGATTGAGACAGAGAGAGAGAGAGAGAGAGAGAGAGAGAGAGAGAGATCAAACAGAATATGAGTATGACAGGGAGCTCAAAAGATTAAAGGGAGGATGGAGAGATACGAAGACAGAGGAAAGAGAGGGAGGGAGGAAAATAAACGACGATGCATACAGAGAAAGTGAGAACATATGGGAGAACGTGGAGAGAGAGAAAGAAAGAAAGAGAGAAAGAAAGAAAGAAAGAAAGAAAGAAAGAAAGAAAGAAAGAAAACATGAGGGAGATGGAGAGGTACAGTAGAGAGTGAGAGAGTGAGAGAGAGAGAAGGAGAGCGAGAGAGAGAGAGAGAGAAGGAGAGCGAGAGAGAGAGAGAGAGAGAGAGAGAGAGAGAGAGAGAGAGAGAGAGAAGGGTGGATGTTTGGACTGAGGAGTGCTTGCTATTCAGAGGCCTGACAGTGTGGAATGTTAGGGGGGAGATCAATGTGGTATCACACACACACACACACACACACACACACACACACACACACACACACACACACACACACACACACACACACACACACACACACACACACACACACACACACACACACACAGCCAGATGTTCTTCAGCCAATGAGAAAAGCAGGCTGATCTACTCAGGTCAGCCCACATGTGTCTCAGACTCGACCTCAGGGCTGGGAACATTGCACGCACGCGCGCACGCAGATACAAACCCATACAGTCAATGTACTATAACCGTTCTTCTATCTCATGTCATTACACAACTTTATATTGACCACTATTTAAAATAAAAATAGCAAGGTACTAATGCTAATGTACTAATTGTTAGAAGTTTGGCTTTTAAAAACACCGTGGTCACCTTTAGACCTTAGTCTGGGGGGCTTTAGACTGTAGAGATACTGGTCCCATTTAGACTGGATTCCAGATTGGAGAAACACTGGTCAGCATTGGTATTTTGTCTGCTGGGTCCTACAGTATATTCTTTAACAACAATGTTCACTTTTAGTCTGGACTCCATACTATTGTTTCCCAAACATATGGGTCGCGAGTAAACATCTATAATATAATATGTAATAATATGTAAAAATAAATTATAGATAAGATAGAAATGACATTAAAAGTAGATATGGTAAACATTTTACATTAAGGCAGGTATGGCAAAGGTGAGGGAATGTGCAAGGAGGCAGAAGGCATACACGCAGCATATACTGTCCAGTACATCTATGTCACCTGTCCAATGTGCAAGGAACGTTTCAAGCAGCTACTCAGGATTCTCACAGATTGAATGCAGTTTTTGTTTTATTTCGCCTCCTTTTTCCATGTCCCCCAAGGGGGGAAAAAAGAAGAACAAAAACTCTTGCCGAGTCTTTAGCCCGGAACTAAGAGACACCTACTCCAGCGCTTTGTCTGCATCATCACAAGTAGTTTGTTACTGGGGTGGTATTTGTCCTTCATAATCCCTTTATGCCCTTCTCAAGCACCTGCTGTCATACAGTACATGTCCTGTAGGAATGGGTGCGAGCTCCCCTGTGGCGTGCTTTTCCGCAGCATTCACAGATCCTGGGATAGAGCTATTCCCATACCACAAGGGTCTTCAACAGGGGGTCCGGGCTCCTCAGAGTTACTACAAGGGGGTCCTCCAAATCTTTGTGTGATAGAAACATTTTTTCTCCTTTTTTATATTTGAACCCATATTCTTTAGAACTTTAGCCAAAAATAGTAGATCTAACAAGCTCACAACGCCTCGCGCTGCGATTGACCGATTGATTTAAGAGTTTATTAGCAGTTTGCAATAGGAAAAAAAGGTACAGTTTCATGACAGTACAAATGGTAACCCTAACCCACTGGTACACGGTCAACTAAAAGGAGATCCTAGTAAGCTTTACGGCTTGCCTTAGGAACCACTTTATGTATCTCATATAACATTTAAAGACAGACAGATAGAACATAGTACTTTACATAGTATAACATCAATTACAAAAGCAGAAAAAGGGGAGAAAAGAAAAGGGGGGGGGTGGAAACATGGGGTCTTAGTCTATTTACAGGTTTCGAGTAGCAGCCGCCTGAAGGTGACTTTTCCTACCAATTTTGAAGGAGAATAGGGCGAGGCAAAGAGGTTTGGTGTAGAGGGGAAAAAGAGCAGACTAAGTACAGAGAAATAGGTCAGGTTTATTAAATACGATTTAAGTGGTTAAATATCTGAAAACACAAATTGACATGAATCCAAAATACACTGATGATTGTGCTGTCAAAAAATTAAACTATATGGAATATATGAAAATGTTGTAGAGGTCCCTGCTTCATCTCTCTCTCTCTCTCCTAAGGGGTCCTTGGCCTGAAAACGTTGAAGACCCCTGCCATAGAGGTGCCTTCGCATTGTGAGCTTGTAGATTGGCTATTTCCACAATCAATGTTCTTTTTAGTATAAATAATTTCTTTGTATATGTAGGTTATAAATGATGTCATATCTGCCATATTGTGCAACTTCAAAGCCTAAAGGCCAAACAGAAATGTAATTGTCAGCGACAAAAACACAATGAAATCATTAATCGCAATTATTTGAGTGACAATTAATCGTCATGTAAAATGTCATACTCGTGACAGCCCTAGTTGGCAGTCAATGTGTTGCCCTGACCTCTGGACCACTGATTGATTGATTGATTGATTGATTGATTGATTGATTGATTGATTACACACACAATGTAAACAGCACATGGTAACAGTAAGTCATTAAGGCTAAAGAAAATCACACCCAATGTGAAGTGAGAGGTGGTCGTGCTTGCATAACGTCTTCAGACTAGGATTTGAGTATAGGATGTACAGGGTATGCTACACACACACGTTTTGCTCTGGCAAAACGCTGAGGAAAAAGGCTACAGACATACGACATATGACATCACTAGACAAACATGATGCTACGTACACACATTTTACTATGGCAAAACGCTGAGGAAAAAGGCTACAGACACACGGACAGCCACTCTTAGGAGCGGTTTACCACCGCTCAAAAATAGCATATCTCCAAGCTCGCAGCGCGGCACTCTGTGTGCGCTTGTTGCGACCTCAGGTCGCAGTATCAGAACCGTCACAGCTTGACCGTATTCGTCCGCCCGGACGGACGGTTAACGCCTGACACTGTGGTTCCCCTGACACATCACTGTGACATCACAGGTGACATCATAGTGATGTCAGATACTCAGAGCAGGGATCTCCATATATGGGCATAAACAGGTGATATCACAGTGATGTCAGATACTCAGAGCAGGGATCATCATATATGGGCATAAAAGGGATTGTAGCCCAGATGATGCCCTGTTAGGAAAACCGCCACACTAACAGAATCCATATATGTCTAATACAGATCGCGCGACCTTGCCCCAAAGGTCGCTTTTCGCCCTTAGGCGTCTTACAGGGTATATCTGCTATTTTCTAATAGTTAAAATAATGGAATGGAACGCATATGCGTTCCCAGTCTAAATGGGTGGTTAAATATTTGAAAATACACCATACATCTATGAAAGAGTTGAAGCTGCATCACAGTTTTATACAGTATGTGGTAGGGTTCCATTCTTGATCTGCAGCTGAGAGGTCCTTGGCCCAGAGACCCCCTGCCTAGACTTCATAAACACTGGTCTGCAGATTGTAGAAGCACTGGTGACCATTACTCTGAACTCTACAGTGATCTGAGGCTGTGTCTATTGTACAGAAACATCATAACGCTGGAAATGTTTATTTGGTTTCAGAGACACATACAGAGAATCTCTCTCTCTCTCTCTCTAACACACACACACACACACACACACACACACACACACACACACACACACACACAAAGGCAAGCAAGCAAACACACACACACACACACACACACACACACACACACACACACACACACACACACACACACACACACACACACACACACACACACACACACACACACACACACACACACACACACCTTGGCCCATCGCTAGAGCAGATGGCACAAGGGGTGTTCCAGACAATTTACGGTGTGTGTGTGTGTGTGTGTGTGTGTGTGTGTGTGTGTGTGTGTGTGTGTGTGTGTGTGTGTGTGTGTGTGTGTGGTTTGCAAGCCAGCACTCCCTCCCCTCCCCCACCACACACACACACACACACACACACACACACACACACACACACACACACACACACACACACACACACACACACACACACACACACACACACATTTGGCAGTGCCAGGGAATGAGAAAGTATGAAACAAAAGCTGGGACAAACCATTCTGCACACCCACCCACTCGCCTTCCCAGTGACGCTTAGCCAGATGGTTTCACCCTCATCCCCACAGACATGAACATGGTACATTCCAGCCCAGGGGTTCTCAACCTGAGGGCCGGGAACCACTGAGAATACCGCGAGAATACTGCAAGTGGTCAAAACATATCATTATGTCATGATATATAACATAACATAAGATCATATTTAAAAAAAAAATGATTATTTTTTCTTTTCTTTTTTTTTTTTTTATACAGGAACTTAAACCATTTAGGCCTGAAAAATACCTAAAAATGTCCTCTAAATCCTAACAGTTTACTGAAAAACCCAAGTTTCTATGCCAGTGGTTCTCAAGCCTTTTCATGTGAAGGACCCCGTAGAATTATATGTATTTTACCACGGATCCCCATCTGAAATTATTTTGTTCCGGCGGGGACCAAGAGAAAGAAGGATTTGCGTTTCAAATGTCTGCTTTAAAAACATATACATTCAAAAATGTGCACACATTTTCAAGATTTTTCAAAAATAGCAGATCTGCAAGCTTGCAGCGTGGCACTCGGTGCTGCGCTGTGAGCTTGGCGGCCGCGCATGAGTACCTAGGTGCGTTTGTCCACAACCAACTGAGAAGAAATCTCAGTGTCAATCAAATTCTTAGAGTGTACAAATGGATAACTGAACACTGAGGATTTGACTGTGTGATGACTTTGTGAATGTGTGCGCACACACGCACGCACGCACGCACGCACGCACACACACACAAAACAAGTCACCATTCGCTTACATACAAACACTCATCCATCCACCCACACACACACACACACACACACACATACACACACACACACACACACACACACACACACACACACACACACACACACGTACACACACACACACCACTGCGGTCTCCCTAAGCAGAGTTGTCGTGTCCTAATTGGAGTTGTGTTGTTGCAGGGAGTTGTTGAACGATGCTGGTAATTGCCAGGCAGCAGTTTGATGTTTTCTGTCTATTTGTTTTTCTTTCTTTTTTTTAAGGACTGGGTAATTAGACTCACAAAAAACACACACATTAGGCTCACAAAACATCTCACAAACCTTCTCTCTCACACACACACACACACACACACACACACACACACACACACACACACACACACACACACACACACACACACACACACACACACACACACACACACACACACACACACACCATACATACAGGTGCACCGTGCGTGTATGTTGCGGCCCACAGGAACAGGTGTGTGAGGAAACTCAAACATAATTTTGCTAACGACACCTCCTTGTCGCTGTCAGAAACAGAGCGGCAGAGTGTTGTGTGTAATATGCTGTTGGTATATTCACTATCCAGTAGTTAGGGAAAGTGTTTCGCACGATGGTATTAAACTGTCTCCAGGTTTGTGACGGACGGCTTCCAAAAAGAATGCTGACAAAACAACGCAAAGACAACGTCCACACTGGCACCTGTTCCACGCAGTGTTGACTTCGTCGACTAAAGCTATGGCGAATGATGTTTGTCGACTGCCCTTTTTCACAGAGGAAAACTAAATAAAAATAACTAAATAAAATTAAGCTATACGGTAACTAAAGCTAAGACTAAATATCTTGACAATTTCCTCAACATATAAAAACTAGACTGAAACGTTAGGGAGGGACTAGCGGAGAAGAGATCTAGTAGAACTAAAACACAAGTCGTTTTATGTTTGGTTGTTTGGTCCGGCTGTTGCGCTCTGAAAATAGCAGATCGACAAGCTCACGATGCGTCGCAGCAGGACACACTGTGAATGATACAACTGTCATGTGCGTTATGGTGCTATGATCACTCGCTTAAAAACAAACACATGGTCACATCCCCACATGGTTAACTCTGGGGCTTAAAAGCAATGATACTGTAAGTTTACATGAATTAAAATAATTTGAGAAGAAATACTAGAAAAACACTCAGATGACAACTGCAGGATTACAGGACACGCAAAGCTAACTGGCACGTGCAGGGGGGGGGGGGGGGGGGGGGGGGCGTTTGGGTGCTTGGGAACATTCCATCAGTCAGTTTCACCTGATGCAGAGATAGATGTCAAGTGCCCTCCCACCTTGTGTTATTTGCAGCTGCAAATAACTTTATTTGAGACGGCCAGAAAGCATGCTAAGTTCTACGTACTATAACTACAGTTCTGGTGTGAAATGGCACGAGGGACCCCCACAAAAAGACCACCCCAAAAATTGGCAAGCGCACACAGAAGTGCCCTTTTGTGAGGTTTGAGCACCTGCCCACTCAGTGCTCTCTGCACAGCCCTGCTAAGGCCAGTTTACTTTGCATATATCTACATCTCGTCTGCAAATATTATACTTTTACTCCGCTACAATTTTATGAAAACTTTAGTTACTAGTTACTTTTTATTTTATTTTGAAGGATACTTTTCTAAAATTTGAATTCCTGACTTTTACTTGTAACAGAGTATTTCTACATAGCAGTATTGATACGGTTACTTTAAAACATGATGATGATATGATAACCTATGATAAAAGGGGAGGGGATTATTATATGATGTCACTGTGTTTTTGGATCGGCACTTTTGACCCACACGGTGGCAGCCTCGAGGAAGAAACCCAAAATACAAAGGGAATACATAATTGCTCATAACAACCACACCAGGGGGTCTAATGAAGTACTGTCAACCTCCTAGACACATGAAAACCAGAAAAAGTACAAAGCTATGGCACCGCCTCTTTAGTAAGAAATGTGAGTACTTTTTCCCACCACTGACAGCCATGTCCTTTTGGAACCCACTCCAAGAGCTATAGCTATTTATCAATATCTAAGCTATAATGATGAACAATTGGCACAGCGGTCTGTAAGTTCTGTTCATGAAGTTTAGACCATTCACCACTGTGGACACCAGAGCTTTACGCTGTGCAAAGACAGCTTCGTCATCATTATCATCATTATCATCATCATTTTTAGTTGACATGTTAAACTGTTATCCACTGAGTTTTTAATTTGTTTTAATTTGGACAATGAAGCTCAGGCTTTGTGAAATGATATTGTAAGCCGTGCAAACAAAATATGTGCCTTGGACGGACAGTCAGTTTAGATGTTCCTTGTTCAACATTTTTCTTGTTTTTCCGTTGTTGAGCTCTACTGTTGTGTTTGTATGATTATATCCCTTAATGTTTGCTGAATAAACTACTGCTGTTAACAGCACTGTTGTTACTAAGTGATTGCTGTTGAGATTATGTCCCCATTCATAGTTTTGGCAGTTCTTTCCAAATATGAATCTGGCAAGGGATGAGTTAATTCACTTGAGGTGGTAAAGACAGTCTGGTTACGTTTTTTAAACGTTTCACTATTAATTACTTACAACGCGATATTTATCTCTGTCACAGCGAGCTTCAAATCTGACTGGCCAAGGGCCCAGGTGGATCACACCATTGAGCAGTATGCATGGGGGTACGCATGCAAAAACAAAACCCAGAAAGGTTGTGTTTGTGTGAATGATTTCAAAAGTGTAATGATTTATGGAACTTCAATATTAGAGCATTAATTAGCTTGACAAAAAAGATAATTAATCAGAACGTTGAACAAACCTTGAAATCACTGCCATTATTAGTGAAAGTGATTATTAGCATTAGAAAGGCAAATGGAGCTAACAATATTTGTCTTTATAATAATAACTAAAAACCCATACTGCTAATCCTAATCCACGGCACAATTAAGGGCATGACTGGATCTTTTATTTTATTTTTCTTTCTTTGTATGAATCACTCTGCTTGGACGGACAAATGAGATGCTTTTAACAGTCATTTGGCAGCTGGGAGAGAGAGGGAGAGAGAGGGAGGGAGAGAGCTGGAGGAAGGTTGTGTGAGCTTGTATCATCTATTTTCAGTGCAAGACACGATGCAACGCTAAGTATAAATTAGGCTCAAGAGAGGGAGAGAAAGAGACAGACAGACAGACAGACAGACAGACAGAGAAGGTGGGAGGGTAACAGTTGTATTAAGTGACGTTTGTTCCATCTCTATTTTGAATGCACTCAGTCGTTCCTTGACTGACAGGCGTGACCGAGGCCGATTTGAGTGAATAGAGACAAGCCGTTGAGAAGTGTGTGTGTGTGTGTGTGTGTGTGTGTGTGTGTGTGTGTGTGTGTGTGTGTGTGTGTGTGTGTGTGTGTGTGTGTGTGTGTTAGTTAAAACTGATGAGGAATGTGTTATGTTGAAGTGCATTATCTCTCACTGTACAAGTACTCATCAAATCAGGAATGGGAAAATTATTAAAACATGCCCCTTTTAAGTGTGACTTAATAAGATATGCCAATTAAAGCGAACAAAAATAAAGGCATGCCATTGGACGCTATCTGCCTCCAACCAAATTCCGCTCCTTAACGCGGAACATTGGCAGAGGCTGAGTTGGCTCTGCCTGGCTGTGTTTTTATTATTGTTTATTTGTGTGTGTGTGTGTGTGTGTGTGTGCATGCATGTGTGTGAATGGCTTTGCTTTGCTCATAAAAGGAGAGAGAGGTCGAAATGAATTAAATGAACGCCATTGCCGATGGAGCAGAGATGGATTTTGGTGAGATCCTCACAAGAGCTGCTGGTTTTAAGGCT
>NC_137822.1:23650379-23690379 GCF_963921795.1 Nannobrachium achirus
ACAACATATGGATGAAAGTGAATGTGTCCTACAGTACATGAAATGAACTCGCACAAGGACTGGGATTAAATTAATGGCCTTGCAATGTCCAGTAGCCTAAATATCATCAGTGTTGAGAATGTACAAATGTAACCAAACTGTTAAATACGAGAAATCAAGGCCTTATAGACTACACAATGTCTGATAAGGGTGTTGATGTGTTTAAGGCATGACTAGCAATGCATTTATTAATTACCAATCAGTATAGCTTACTAGTAACGTGCATGGAACAATTACTGTATGGTCATCAATTCATATGATTTGTGATTAGTTATGCTGATCATAAAGCTATAGCTATTATCAGTGATCAAAATTAATAACGGTGTACTGTAATTGTATAATTGTGATAGATCACAAATAAGCAAGTGTTGTCATATAATTACTATTATTAATATAATGACACTTGTGTTCTAAATAATCAACAGCATTCAAATGCAAGGCAGGAAGGATACTATTGGTCTACCATTGATCATCAATAGCTTAGGCAATAATAATAATATAATAATAATTAGCAGTACAAGTATCAGTAGCTTATAACACAGTTTAAGAGTCATATATAGCAGCGTTTCTCCAAGTGGATTCCAGGGACTCTGTGGTTTCTTTTATGGGGGTCTAAATTGACCCATACAAGTCTGTAACTCTGACAGTGTGCAAATGGAACCAAATGGACCCATTCGGGTCCATTTGGTTCCATTTGTACACTGTCAGAGTTAAGAGGAGACCTTGAAATTTGAAAGTTTGGGTAACACTGATATATAGCATGGCTCAAGTGATAACAGGTGTATGAGTGGTGAGTGGAAACATTAGACAGTGAGGAGAGGAATAAAGAACATAGGAGGGAAGAGGAGAGGAATAAAGCAGTGGTTCTCAACCTGTGGGTCGGGACCCTCAGGGGAGTCCCCAAATTATTAGCTTAATGTGAAACATTGTTTTCTCACTCAACAGTAAACAAACCAACATACACTATTATTAAGTGTATAGCGGGTATCTGCACATCGCTAAAGTGACAATTTAATACCTCTAAAATGACAAATTAAACATTGGCCAAATTGTCAAATATTAAAGGCAGAAATTGTGAAAATGGCATGTAGAACTGCTATTTTCACAATATAACCGTGTTATACAAAATGTAATGCCTCAACTCTTAGTGCTCGTCAGGATGGAGGGTCCCCAGTTAAAAAAGGTTCAGAACCACTGGAATAAAGAACATAGGAGGGAAGAGGAGAAGAATAAAGAACCTCTCCTCTTTGAGGAATGTTCGGAGAGGAGAGGAGAGGAGAGGAGAGGAGAGGAGAGGAGAGGAGAGGCTCCCTTCCAGCAGTTAAGTTTGCAACAGCGTTTGTCAAACCACACAAATTCTTTGCACAGACATCTAACACAGACACACAGTGTGGTGCTCTCTCTCTCTCTCTCTCTCTCTCTTTCTCTTTCTCTCTCTCTCTCTCTCTCTCTCTCTCATGCAGGTTTTATGACATGAACAACGTTCACACTGTGAGAAGCGGGCTGTGGACCTGAAACGTAAACTTTCACATTAAAGCATCATCATTATATATATATATATATATATATATATATATTTCAAGACATAAAACTGTTAATATGATTCAATCATTGCAAAAATTAAAAGAGTGGAAAAAATATTTAAAAATGAAATATACTACCATTGAAGTGGGGAACATTTTCAAATCGCTGTTTCGCATCTATAAGACAACAAAATTACCAATGCAAAAACGTCACAATCCTGGGCAAACATGCATAATAATGGACTTTGATCAATGAAGACACAGAAATAAAAACACAACATTTTTTATATATATTTCTTACACTATCCTTTCTCTAGTCAATACATTTAACACAGTTAAAAAAAACTCTTGTGCATTACACTTGAACCCTAAAATGTGCAGGCTACTGTTGGCATGTACACCAAGGTGCGTGTGTGTGTGTGTGTGTGTGTGTGTGTGTGTGTGTGTGTGTGTGTGTGTGTGTGTGTGTGTGTGTGTGTGTGTGCACGAGCGTGTGCACGAGCGTGTGTCTGCGTGAGGTGTAGGCCTATGTTATGCTAATAGTAGCCTTTTGACATAGGCTATATCAGTCTGTCTTGACTCTTGATCACATTTAAAGGCATTGATTGATTGATAATAACCGTTGTTTCCTGTTGAGCTTGGCACATCTCCTGGGGCAAGCTGCCCAGATCACACATGTCACACGGGTCTTCTTATTTTTTCACTCTCAAAAAGCACCTGCAATGTAGTGCATTTGAAACTACATTGCAGTGCACATCATGGGGCGATCACTGCTTGCCTCCTGTGAATTGTTTTGTTTTATTTTTTGTTTATTGTCTGTTTATTTCGTTGCTGAGCGAGGTCAGCAGACAAAGTGATGTGAGTGAGATGATAAAACCTGGGTAAAATGTGCCAATCTCAAATGGAAACATCGGGTAGTCATGTAGGCCTATAGCCTAAACCCTATACCAAATGACAGGAACAACAAAGTGCTGTAAACATTCACTGTTGTTCAGACTCCAGGCCTGCAGAGTGGACTGACCTGATACCAGACAGGTGTAGTAGCCTAATATTGATTGACAGCAATTGATTTGCACGTGTAAGCATGTAAGCACAGCTTGACACATAAAGGTTCCCACGGAGATCAATAAGGTCCTGTATGTCTGTCTGTCTGTCTGTCTGTCTGTCTGTCTGTCTGTCTGTCTGTCGGTATGTAGTTGAACTGAATCAGGGTAGAAACTGCACTATAAGTGCACGTCTTGCAGCCTGAGTGACGGCTTGATCTACTTATTATTATTCCTATTAGTGTTATAATAGGCTATTATTTACTTAGGCTATATCGATGTTTAGACTAATCCTTGTTTTGTATGAGTTGACTATAAAAGGCTACATAAGCAGCAGCACACAGCGAAAACAAGTGTTAACCGTTTATTCCATGTCAGGGTGCACAAGAATGTGACCTAAAATGCGGACCCCTTTAGCGGGTTGAATTGGGGATCTGCACTTCTCTCTGTGTGTGTGTGTGTGTGTGTGTGTGTGTGCGTGCGCGTGTGTATGTGCGCGCGGTCCAACAACTGATTCTCCAGAACATCATCAACTTTTCTTTATCATTATCTGACCTCGTCTCGTCATCATCATAACACACCAGGGTGTAAACTAAGAAAGTCTCTTGCTCACCGCGCTGAAATCCAGCAGGTCGCTGAGCTCCTTGTCCGTCCCCAGAGCCGCCATCCGCTGTTGATGGTGCATATTTAGAACCCCAGCGCACCCAAACACATGGGACACGACCAAGCACACACGCGCACACGCACAAATAAAATAAAAAAAGGTCCTGGATGGACTGGTAGAGAGAGAGAGAGGGTTCTTCTGACGGGACCGGTCCGCTCCGGTCAGCGCAGGAGAGGAGAGGTGGTGTTTGGGGTGGTAGTAGGGGGGGACCACCGACCACCTCACCTCCTCGGGGGTTAATTCCCTTCAACAACAACACAAAACAAACAAAAAAAGCTCTCCTGGTCCTCTCGGTTCTGGTCGTTTTTTCCCTCCTCTTTTATGAAACAAGCGTAAAAATCCGTCCGGTTGGAGAAAAAGAGAGACTAGAAACAGACTAGAAGGTCCTCATGTTCACACATCCTCCTGCTCGCTCCTCCTCGCAGGGAGCGATTCTTTTTTTTTTAAACAGCGTCTTTTTTTCCCCCAGGCTCCTTAATAATAATTCGAGGGTGAAATAATATTACAAAATAGTGTATGTTTAGTGCGAGTGAGTGCGTGTTGTAGGCTATAAAATGAGTGTTGTTTAGTTGAAGGAAGCCCGTGCACCGCCAGCCTCGGCGCTGTTTCTGTTTCCAGAGCGAGAGAGAGGAAAAAGAGAAGCGACGAAACCGAAAAGCTCCGCGTGGAAATCAATTAATTAAATAACAACGCACAGCTGCGAGGGGAGAGAAAAAGAACACGCACAAAATAATAATAACAAAAAAACGTGTATCAGCATGGGAGGAAGGAGAAGAGGTGGGGGGGAAAAATGTTGCCGAGACGAAATAGTTACATGTTTTAATAGACATCCGTGGAATGCGTAACGTCCTTGTTAAATAAATAAATAAATGTCCGCGGCTGTAGCTGTAGGTATGAAGGGAGGGGAAGGGAGGGGGTCTCCGGTGGTCCGTAGCCCCTACTACTCTGACTGTAGTGCAGTGTTTCTCAAACTAATTTCAAGGTCTTCCCCTTAACTCTGACAGCGTACAAATGGAACCAAATGAACCCTAAACGGGTTCCATTTGCCTGTCACTGTCAGAGTTAGACTTGTATGGGTCAATTTAGACCCCGACCCCCCTAAAGGAACCCACGTAGGCACATAGTCCCTGGAATCCACTTTGAGAACCACGGCTGTATTAGTGCACTGGTTCCCACTGGGTCCACTCCAGACCCATTTGTGGGTTAGGGTTAGGGACGGGTTTCCTACGTGTGTGTGTGTGTGTGTGTGTGTGTGTGTGTGTGTGTGTGTGTGTGTGTGTGTGTGTGTTTTTCTTTTTTTCAAATTAGTATTATTTAAAAACATTTTCTAAAGACATTCCCCCAAAAGCTATGATTTTCAAAAAAAGAAAAAAAAATGCTGTGGTTATTCTAAATTTCATTAATACATAAAAGAAAAGTCTTGGAAATTCCATACATTGACAACAAATGTTTAAGTCAAGAAGTAGCCTAGTGAAAAGTGCAGGTGTTGACAACTTATTGTGAGCTTGTAGATCTGCTGATTTCACTAGTTTGGGTCCCAGGCACTGCTGTAGTGAACAAAGGTGGAAACCCCACCACCTATAGGCAATAATTTAGCTTTATTTACATTTTACCATGGGCCTACAGAAAACAATCCCTAACTCCCTCTGCAAATAATGATCTGTGGGGTCTGAGTGATTGGGAAAACTTCTAGATTGATCTGCCTGGGTCTGTTAAGTAGGTATAATTAATGTGTCAATTTGTGTCTTAATCTTCCTTTTCTTTGTCTTTCTCTATTTTCTTTCAAGAAACAGCACTCAAGAGGAAAAATCCTCAGTGTCAATTTATCCTTAAGATTAGTGATTATTTAACCAAACCACCTGCATCTAAATAGGCCTACTATTTTTCTTTCTTCTTTTCCATAGCTGAAATGCCTCATCTATTCGTAAAATTACAACCTGCACAAGAGTGCATGATGATATGGGCTACATATGGCTAATATTATAGGCTATAGATAATAGTTGTTAGTGCAGTTAAAGGCAGCCAAAGTCAGTATAGGTTATTTCAAACTATTTCACTCGCAAAACAAACACTCAGCTCTCCGCTCAGCCATTTGTGAAGCACGTGTGTGTGTGTGTGTGTGTGTGTGTGTATGTGTGTGTGTGTGTGTGTGTGTGTGTGTGTGCGCGTGCGTGCGTGCATGCGTGTGTGCGTGCGTGTGTGTGTGTAAAAACAAAACAGGCCTGCACTGACTAGGTCTGGTCAATTATGCAAGAATTCGACCACGTTCACAGAGACAATTTTATCAAAGAAAACTTTAGCCTATATAGACCTATGTATTATTACTCGCCTATAATATTTAATACCCTCAAATAGCCTATAATATCGACGGCAGGCCTGTACACACAAAATAAACCCTATCAATATGTCTTTGTGAAGAAAAAAAGAAAAAGAAAAAACATTCAAATGCATTTGGGTGCAGTTAATCCACTAATTAGGCTATTTTGTTTCTTATATCGCTCTCCTCCTCTGTGCAGCAGACTGGTTTGCCCCCTAGCTGCACGGTGTCGCCACTGTCACTCAATGTCAACATGTTTAGATCAACAACAACACGGTGCAGTAGTAGGCTAGTAGTAATACAATTATATGAAACTAAAAAGACACGGTATAATATTAAGAGAGAGAGAGAGAGAGAGAGAGAGAGAGAGAGAGAGAGAGAGAGAGAGTTACCATTCCATTCCAGATACCAGATTATTCCATTAACCACAGGGGCGTCACACCAAATTCTGGGCCCTGGGTACAAGGATTCACTGCATGCGGGCCCCCCATGAATGTTAACTATTGAAAAATAGCAGCGGCACTCGGTGCCGCGCTGTGAGCTTGTAGATCTGCTATTTTTGAAAAATTGTGAAAATGTGTGCAAGGAACCTATGTTTCCATGTCAGTGGTGCTCAAACCTTTTCATGTCGAGGACCCCCAAGGGGGGCCCTGGAACTAAATATTTTGAGATCGGGGTCCGTGGCCAAATACATATCATCTTGAGGGTCCTTGACATAGGTTTCTTGCACACATTTTCACGATTTTTCAAAAATAGCAGATCTACAAGCTCACAGTGCTGCACTCGGTGCCGCGCTGTGAGCTTGTATATCTGCTATTTTTCAATAGTTAACATTCATGGGGGTCCCGCAGTGAATCCTTGTACCCAGGGCCCAGAATTTGGTGTGACGCCCCTGGTTCGCCCCCAAAATGACTTTTTTTTCCTATCAATTATTCACCCCATGGAGTCTTGAGTTCAATAATATTTTAGTTGTTTGTTTTTATCGCTTTCCCCAGCCAATAATTCTTTGTAGGCCCAAATGACATCCAGAATCAATGGGGGTACATTTATTATAATTATGCGACAAAAACAACAAAAAACATCATTGAACTCAAGTCTCCATGGCGTGAGTAATCGATAGGAAAAAATGTCATTTTGGGGGTGAACTACTCCTTTAAAATGTGTCCAAAAACCATCATAGGCCTAAATTAAAGCTGAAGGTTGACAGGAAGGAACAGCTCAAACCACGCCACCTGTAGTAGGGCAGAGCTGGTACTGTTAAAAATGTATATATCCAGATTTCTTTTTAAATAAATATAAGATCTACAAGCTCACAACGTGTGCTATTTTCCAACAGCTGGTGTAAGGGTTTAGCAGTGGTGTAAAGTACATAGTAAATTGACTTAAGTACTGTACTTAAGTACATTATTGAGATATTTGTACTTTACTTTCCAATACTTTTACTTCTACTCCACTACATCTCAGATCCAAATGTTGTACTTTTACTCCACCACATGGATTTAGTTACTTTGTAGATTTTGATTATTATTACAAAACACACATAAACCACTTCAACCCTATATATATTTAGGACATTTGAAAAAAGCTGATCTACAAGCTCACAATGCGACACATTTTGAGCTTATTTATTTTGAAAATAGCAGATCAATACTTGAAATGGGACATCATGCACAATGAGTACTTTCTACTTTTGTTACTTATTTTCACACCAAATACTTTTGTAGGCTACTCTTACTCAAGTAAACGTTGAATTCCAGACTTTTACTTGTAACAGAGTATTTCTACATAGCAATATTGATACGTTTACTTAAGTAAAACACTTGAGTACCTTTTCCACCACACCACTGGTGGTCAAATGGATGTTGATGCTATATTAACTCAGTTTGTTGGTGGGACCCGCTGTAACCCCCCTCAAGCACCCCTAGTTGTCCACCAAACCCCACTTTGAGAACCACTGCATGCCTGTAGCTGTAAACAGAGAGAATGAGAAAAGAGACGGAGAGAAACAGCAAGAGAGAGAAGAGAAATGGAGTTAGAGAGAGACGGAGAGAGAGGGAGAGAGAGGGAGAGAGAGCAAGCGCAAACTAGAGACAGTAATGTGTTTTAAATGTACTGGGAAATGATGGTGAAAGAGAAATAACCACAATGTGTGTGTGTGTGTGTGTGTGTGTGTGTGTGTGTGTGTGTGTGTGTGTGTGTGTGTGTGTGTGTGTGTGTGTGTGTGTGTGTGTGTGTGTCTCTCTCTCTCTCTCTCTCTCTCTCTCTCTCTCTCTCACACACACACACACACACACACACACACACACACACACACACACACACACACACACACACACACACACACACACACACACACGCGCGCGCGCACACACACACATGCACACGTGCACACACACACAGGCACCCACGCACACCAGGGCTCTGCACTCAGTAGTGTGTTTTTGCCAAACACCTGTGGAAGTCTACAGCTGTGGAACACTGGGAAACAGAACACCTCCGACTCACAAGCGGTTCACTGTGTGTGTGTGTGTGTGTGTGTGTGTGTGTGCACGTGCGTGCGCACGCGTGTGTGTGTTCTCAAAAACAAACATTGTGGAACACGAATGATTTATTTCTTTTACAACTTCCAGACAGACTTAGAGAGATAGAGGGATAGACAGAGATAGACAAGGGGGGTGGGGGGCTAGAGAAAGACAGATAGACAGAGAAACAGAGAGAGAGAGAGGGCGGAGACAGACTGAGAGAAGGGGTGGTGACACAGAAATAGACAAAACAGAGATACAGATGAAAAAAAAGCCTGTTTTATATACTTTATCATACAAAGGTGTCACACACTGGAAAACGTAGCCTCTATCTAATTATGTGACTGTCTCCATGTCCAAAACACGTGTGATAGACCTATCTCTTAACAAACCAACAAACATTTGCCTTCTCAGTTGCCTATTACCAGTAAGACGAAGAAGAAGGAGAAGGGAGATAAGCGACTGTCAGGTGGCATACACACATTTTAGAAGGCAATGGTAACCAATCAGGAGGTAATATGGGAAATAAATGTGACAGATCCATGTTGATGACATGACTGTAGAGATACTGTGTACCGCTTTGCGTGATCTTAGGGCAAAATCTGTAGGAGCAGTGTTCAAAATGTGTTTTGCAAGAATCGGCCTCTTGGTGGCGCTATAAGAGGGCCATGCGCAGCAAGTGGACACAGGTTAAAAGATCAGCTTGTAGCTCAGATATTTTATACGCTTTCAGATTGGATGGTTGATTTGGAGTGAGTAGGGCTTTGGCTATCGTGCACGCATGCATACTTGCTCTTCGCTTCATGGCACTTGCTAAAAGGGATAATAAAATCATAATTGATATACAGTACACCAAATTAACACTTTGGAGATTATAAAGAACTTTGAATTATAACAATCGCCTGAGAATTGGCAGAGTATGGCTTAGGCCAGATACACACTGCAAGATATTGGAAGTGGTCGGGAGTCATCGGACCCTTCAAGTATTTCACACTATAGTCTCTTTCTTGAAATCAGTGTGTCATAATTAAGGCTGGGCAATATATCATGAGAGGTATACATATCGGCGAAGACGGCTTGAACACACTATATGCATGCATGCATGTAGCACTTGCAAAAAAGCAGTCCATCTGTAACCAGGTGTGGTTATTTCAATAAAACCATTGTTGCAAAATGGAAATAAGGCATTTCATTTCTTTATTCTATGTGTACTGTGCGGTGTGCATGCAAGGATATGCTATTCATTGTCTGGGGGTTAGGCAGGCAGTGGACCTAAAGCAGAAAAACATTAAAAACGATATAATGCAATTACTTTTACTAATATCGTGAGTAATATCGATATCGAGGTATTCAACGATATCGAATATCGAAGGTTTTTGTAATATCGCCCAGCCTTAACCCAGAGCAGCAATTTAACATTGGTCCATGGAACGTACACCTGTAGCACCTTTACATGGAATGTACACCTGCAGTTTACAGTTAAGGTCTTTGCACTGTCAGCACACAGACGCGTTTTTCAACCATTGCGTTTTTTCCGTTTGCTGCATAATTAAAACGCATTGTTTTTTTTTTACCGCATGCGACAAGACGCACAAATCGAACTGGGTTCGATTGAGAAAAAAAACGCACGGCCGCAGCCACTTATCACACTGCAAATTCGGAGCCGGTGTGCATGAGGTCGTAGAGAATCATTGTTTTCTTTTAAAAAAATGAAGTTGTCCGTTTTATCCGTGCGAACAAACGCGCCTGTGTGCAAAGCCCTTTACAGTTTACAGTTTAGGCATTTAGCAGACGCTTTTAATCCAAATCGACTTACAATAAGCAGGTAATACATCAATATAATAAGCAAGATAATAAGTCAGTACATCAACAACAATATAACAAATGCATAGGAATATCAATCTAGAAAAAAATATAATTACATAGGTAGACCACCCACCTAATCAGTAAATAACTTCTAAAAACCTAAAAATGCCATCTAGCTTCATGTGTGGTCATCGAGGGAAGGGGAGTGTTACAGTAGTGCTATGGGTTTAGGTGGAGTCTGAAGAGGTGAGTCTTCAGTTCACCTGTATGTTGTATTTATCACTTTTAAAATGATTTAAACTAGAGAAAACAGCCGATCAGCTGTTGTTTTCACTACTTTTGTGCGACGGCTTTGTTTGATGAAGCAGGGCTTTACTTTGCGAAAAAATGTACAAATTTGAAACTTGGAGATACAAGGTTTCTAACCGACAGTGACGATATTCATGCTGCTCTGAGAGCAGCATTGACAAAACTCCCCATAATATGTTTGTGGTTTTCACAACACATTTGATCCCCGCCAAGGGATCACACATTGCAGTTCAGAACATTTCATAGGTACTCGTTGCATGGCCGAGTTGATAGCCGAGAGCGACCCTGTTGGGGATTCCTGGTATTTTAGTATGTGTTTCTGGCCAATGGGAGGGAGTGTTGGGAATCGACATTAGCAGCATGAAGCTCAGGCATTGAGAGGGATGTATGCTAGATGACTTGTAAAATAGCGATTGCGCACAGGCGCGTCACAACCATTCATTGTGAGTACGACGGGACACCCCCACTTTCATAAAACCGAGATCTCACCCCCCCCCCCCCCCCCCCCCCCCACCTTTTTGGCCGGGTGCTTTTTTTTTTTTTTTTTTCTCTCCCCTGCGCACACAAACGTAACCTCTCAGTGGCATGTAGGGGCTATTTGGCTACTATTTTCCAGGACAATTTCAAAATAAACATGTTGAATGATCGATTGTATAGATGAAAAAAATAAAATAAAGACTCTTGTTTTGAAATGCGCTTCTGTTCAGAGAGGAAATGGCTTTCATAGGACGTCCCTTTAACGGTCGTCCACTCTGTCGTCAGTGCGTATCTGGACTCGTGGTGAAATTAACAACACAGGCATAAATTAAAGGAATATAAACAGAACACCAAGACAAGACCATGTAGGCTTTAAGGCATTAAACATCGTCCTGCTTGTCTCATCGTCACTCAGTCAGGCAGCAATTGGTGAGTCTGTGGCTGTGGCTATATTAGAGTTTGAGTAATGATGGATGCTATGCTGCTGCTGCTGGCTAACACTGTTTGGGCTAGCGTTGTGGACACATTGTATGGGTCCTGAAAATAGCAGATCTAGAAATTCACAACGCAGCGCGAAGCAACTCGTTGTGAGCTTGTAGATCGGCTATTTTCACATCTACTTGTTTGGGTTTAGTTTCTCTTGGTTCACGGGCTAAAACGTTTGGGAAGCAATACCATCATGCTTGCTGTAGTAGACAGAGTGGTGTAAAATTAAGTAGATTAACTGAAAAGCTTTTGGAACTGAATGATTATATGATACTGGTGTTGTCTGTCTGTTGGAGTGTTGGTACCAAGAATTCCATCTACTATAGACTATCTTGCTGGCTGGTGCATGTGGAGAGAGGCAAAGGGAAAGTGTTGTGCGCCGTTCCCGATTGTTTAGCAAAAAAATAAACCGCGGAAACCTTTATTGTTTATGTCGGACTTCTGCGTTGTTTGCGGCGTGAGTTTCGGTGCTATAATCAAATGGTTTGCGGATTCGGAATCACAAGAATCTTAGCTTTAAAATGGTATACAGCTTACAGAAATAAACCGCGGAAACCCGAATAAAACGCGATCAAATCCGCGAAAAACCGCCATTTTTCGCGCGCGCGAGACGTGCACACGCGCGTTGCGCGCGTGCATGAGCCCCCCCCATGTCAACCCCCCCACTCTGTAAGAGGCTATAACGCCCCTGATTGCGCATAACATGGTGCCTTACAGGTCTGTCTATCTTACAGGTCCATCTGGTTCCATTTGTACACTCTCAGAGTTATGGGGGTCTTGGGATTAAAATGTTTGAGAACCACTGGATTAATACAACTACTAATGTCACTATGAGCGCTCTTCAAACTACTAGCACTACTTCGACCACCTCTACTGATACTAATAAAACCTACTAGTAAGACGCCTCAGGGCGACAAGCGACCTCGCCCTAAAGGGCGAGGTCACGCCATGTCTTGGCCATCTGACCAGTGATGTAGACCTATATGAAAGTCCTATGACGTCTATGACATCTGACATCATACATACAATCCCTTTTATGCCCATACATGGAGATCCCTGTCTGTAGAACCAGCCACACAAATATGGGCTGTCTTGGCCATCTGTCTTGGCCATATATGGATTCTGTTAGAGGGTATGTGGCCGATGTGGTCTCCATATATGGGCATTCCCATGTATAGTCCTGTTAGATATGGGCTTAATATTGATGACATCAGGGAAGTCATATGGGCATAAAAGGGATTCTGTTTCTGTGGTCCCCCTGACATCACAGTGAAGCCAGAGCATGATGTCAGAGCGGCAAACCCATAGACTGTAAAAAAAGTGTACACGTCCAGGCGTCCAGACGGAGTCAGCATGTGCCGTTTCACATAATAAACTGCAACCTTCGTTCGCAATAATCAAATATCGCAGCAAGCAGTGACATCCCGGTTCCTCTCCTCAGGGAAACTTGGACGGAGAGAAGAAAGAAAGGAAAACATGAGATATGGCCTGAACTTCAACCCAGACTGTTTTCACACACACACACACACACACACATGCACACACGCACGCACACCTGTGTAAACCACTACCGCCATCTGCCTGGCACTGTACACATTTCCTCACAAACAACAAGGGTACACACACACACACACACACACACACACACACACACACACATGCACATGTGTGCAAACATGCACATGCACATGCACACACACATGCACACACACACACACACACACACACACACACACACACACACACACACACACACACACACACACACACACACACACACACACACACACACACACACACACACACACAGTACAATCTCTACAGTGGTAGGCTCCAGTTATAATAACTAGTAAGATGCCTCAGGGCGTCATACGACCTCGCCCTTTATCTGGCCAGTGATGTATATCGGACCAGTTACCCATATATGGAGATCCATGTACTGTAATTTCTGTAAATAGTACATCCCTTGTATGCCCATACATGGAGATCCCTGTCTGAACTAGCCACACAGATGGGCTGGTTAGATATGGGCTTAATATTGATGACATCAGGGATCTCCATATATGGGCATAAAAGAGATTCTGTTAGAGTGGTTCCCATGACATCACAAAGTACAATATATTTTATGCCCATTCATGGAGATCCCTATCTGAACCTTGCAGTGGCAATGTAAACATTCCAATAAAGGTCCTTTGAATTGCATTGGATAAGCCCCGGAAAAGACACACTGTGATTGTCCAGAAGTCACTTGTGAGGCAGCGTGCCTTCCACACTTCCACATTCCGCCTGGACTTTTTTACCGGTCGCTCCAATGAACTGCAACAGCCAATGAGTTAAAAATCTGTCCGGGACCCAGAAATGGGTACCGACCCACTGTTTGGGAACTACTGCTCTAGCGCATGCAGCACCAGTGCAGCTCCAGCGCAGATCCAACGCATGCAGCACAATAATTTGTATGTCACTATACACTTAACCTAACCGGTGAGTACTCCACGCGTCATGTTTATTAAAAAAAGGCATACAGTATATTCACTTCCTCCCTTAGTGCTTGATTATTAATATCTTCTTTGATTTATTGTCTACAAATGTAGGTTGCATTGTACACTTTAAACTTCTGCTGACTTCACTCTGAAAGGCCTCACAGGAACCATGTGGGAATATGTTTTATTATTATTTTGCTTAAGTGCAGCAACAAAGGAAGGAAGAAGACTGTGTGTGTGTGTGTGTGTGTGTGTGTGTGTGTGTGTGTGTGTGTGTGTGTGTGTGTGTGTGTGTGTGTGTGTGTGTGTGTGTGTGTGTGTGTTCGTGCGTGCGTTTGTGTGAATGTGAGTCACAGAGTCACACAGTGGGTTAGAGTTAACCCAAACAGACTCCAGCCTCGAGAATAGCAAAACACACTAATATCCTGAACCCGCAAGAACACATACTGTACCAAAAGCACAACTTATCTTACAACGCAAGTGCGCAACAATCAATACAGTGTGTTAATTCAAGTGCATCTAAACAGTCCTTTCCAGAAAACCTCCCAAATCCAGTCTGCATTTCCCACCTCTGATAGACTCCCAAAACATAACATATTCACTTTAATTGTCACTTCAGTACCAGCCTTATGGAAAGGTGGTACGTGAGTCCAGTTCATAATTCCAGACCATGCTTTCCATCCATCCAGAGAGTTACATCTGCTGTAGCAGTGAACTCCCAAGAATTCATTAACAACGGCTTCAGCATGAGAAACACAGCCTCACGCACACACAGACTATGAACATGAAAACGACCAAAAGCCAAGTTTCTGCCCACTTCCTTGTAGCTCTGCGCCATCTTGGATTTCAGAGACATAAACCCTTTCCAAGCCACGGGGAGCCCCTTAATATTAAAACCGGAATATACCGGACATCTGAGCAAGGAGTCTCAGCCGCGCCGTCTTTTACCGTACTGGGTCATTAAAAACGAAATAAATGATTTTTATCCGAAAATCGGCGATCGTCTAACCTTCCCTAGTCACCACTCGTGCATCGATAGCGCATGGCTCGTCTGACATGAAGCAGAAGTGACGTCATGGCCCTTTCCTTCTAGAGGCTCCCTGCAGCCGTTCATTTTCTGTTTAGATGTTAAGGGCTATGCGAGCGAAAATGCACATGACTACTCGAGTCACACGTGGATTATTTGAGCCGACAGTTACGTGAACGGATCGCGCACGCGAAACGCACAGGGAGAAGGCGCCTCGGCCAAAACAGCCACTCTATCCCAATGGAGATCCAGATAATCACGGTGAGCTAACGACCTGGGTATTGAAAAAAAAAGAAAAAACAACGGCGCGGTTAACACCTTCTAAGCCAAGGGGAGCCCCTTAATGTTAAAACCGTACTATATCGCACATCCCCCCAGGGACTCTCAGCCACGTCGTACATTCCCGGACTTTGTCTTTAAAACCGGAATAAAAGCTTTTGATCCGAAAATCGGCGATCGTCTAACCTTCCCTAGTCACCACTCGTGCACTGATAGCTCATGCAGACCGTGCATGAAGCAGAGGTGACGTCAGCGCCTCTCCTTCTCCAAGGCACCTTCCACCCATCCGTTTACTGTCTACACACTCGAGCTCCTCCTGCAGCCATGCTTGGGGCTATGCTAGCGAAACTTTTCAGTTCTGTTCTTCAGTCACACATGGACTATTTGCGGGGACATTTACGTGAAAGGATCGAGGTAAATTCAGGTGGTTGAGTCCCTTCACTTATTATACAGGAAAAGAATACCTAAAAAATCTTGAAGTAGCATGTGAGGGGTCTAACTATGGGTTTTTCATGATTCTGAATCCATTGCAAGCATTTGTTTTGCACGAAAAACATTCCTCAAGCTAAAAATGGACCCCACAAAAGTGTGAAAAGTGATGACTCATCACTAAACCATCACTACACCATAGTGTAGTGTCAAGTGAAGTGACTCCAACTCACTTCAGTTTAGAGCTCTGCAGTGGAGTGTGTGTGTGTGTGTGTGTGTGTGTGTGTGTGTGTGTGTGTGTGTGTGTGTGTGTGTGTGTGTGTGTGTGTGTGTGTGTGTGTGTGTGTCTGTCTGTCTGTGACCCAGCTGATCCTCGTTGACGCATCGTCAACGCATCAACGCAGGCAATTACGTGTCTGCAGTGCCAAATAGGTCGACATCTATTCTAAGATAGCATCAAAGCCAAGTGGTTGGCCATCACTAGTGTGATGTAGCTAGGCTAGGTTCTAAACAAGAAAGCATGTTAACATGCACAGAAATTAAGCACATTTACATGAAAAGTATTCTACTTTACAATGTACAGTAGATGAAAGTAGAAAATGTGGTCGCTCGTTGTGTCAATTGTACATTAGATTAATAGCTCTTGGGGGGGGGCTCGGCTGGGACCGTTAGTCCGGCCCCCGGCCCCTTGGGTTTCTGACAATGTGGCCCCCTGAACAAGTTAGTTGAATACCCCTGGTGTAGCCACTTTAAGGTGAACATGGGTGTGTCAGTCGCAGATGTGTGTGTATGTGTTTGTGTGTGCGCGTGCGCGTGAGTGCGTGCATGCATGCGCGTGTGTTTTTTATATATGAGCAGATTGGGTTATAATCTCCAGTTGATCCTACTGTGAGAGATGGTTCGCACACTCACATGGTCCTGTTAATCGCATTTTAAATGTGACATAATTAATGCAAATTAATTAGAAGTTTCCAATTAATCCGTCAGATTATGAATACAGATTTAGGGGGCGTGGACTGGACTTGTTGCTTGTGATGTGTGTACTTAAAGGGATAGTTCACCCAAAAAATAACTTTTCTTCTATATCGATGGAGACACAAAGAGCCTGCTTTGTTCCCTATGGAGTGACAAAGGGTCACTACTAGGACCTCTTCTCTTCTCCTTATAAACATGCCTCAAGAAAATTTTGAAAAACTAAAACAAAGATACAACAACAACACAAGAGTTTAACATGAACTAATATCCAAACGCACACACAAGAATATTAACACAAAAGAGATCTAAACACAGAAAGCATTCCTCATTAACGTTATTTTATAGGTTCAGCTGTAAACAGACCTTTGCATTTTTTGAGACCTGCTAATGGTGTGCGTGTGTGTGTGTGTGTGTGTGTGTGCGCACACACACGTGCGCGAGCGTGCATGCCTGCATGGCACCAAAAGCACTTCCCAAAGAGTTCAGGCAGCTGCAGGGAAAATAACCACACACACACACACACACACACACACACACACACACACACACCACACACACACACACACACACAGGAGCTTTGAACAAGCAGATGTGCCTGTGTTGCAGGTTGCAAACAGCAATGAGCGACAGAGAGTACAGTTGAGCTTTAAAATGCCAAACGTTTTCAGTTTACAAAAAACTCTCAAAATGTATGAGGAGAAAGCTGATATACACAAGTTCACATACAACGCATAGCAACGCATTGTGGGCTTGCGATTGCGGGTCGGCTATTTTTGCAAATGTTTTGAATTACCTTATATGACTATGAAGTTAGCTTGCATTTCTCACTGTATTTATCGTGCTTTAAGTGTATAATGCCTGGGATTCGAACCCAGGAACGCCACCATCTTATCGTCTAGCCTAAAGGGGAATTCCCCCTTTGCCTGAGGGAGATATTAGGCTTTTGGTCACTTTTCAGGAGTAAAGTAGTATAAAACGCGGCATGAGAGCTTATAGATCTGCTGCTTTTGATGATTTTGTCTGTGACGCTGTATGACAAGTAGGGCGCGAATTTACGAAGAAACCTAGTTAAAATATGGAAATAAGAGGTTTCTGCCCGACAGCAACGATATGCATGTAAAGATGTATTTCCACCAGTAAGTAATTTAGACCAGGGAGTCTGGTCTAAGACACAGCAAGCTACAAAATTACAGGTTACAAGACATCTGTGAATGTAATGCGCGTGTGTGTGTGTGTGTGCGCGCGCGCGTGTGCACACGTGTGTGGGCTAATGTCCCCGAAAGTATAATACACTTAGAAACATATGATGGATATTGTCCTGGTCCTCACAAGAGGAATGGTATGCAGTGAAAACAGCAGATCTGTAAGCTCAGTTACAACTCTGGATTTGGGGTTAAAAAAAAGGTCAAAATAGGTCAAAACAGCATTGGCACATTGTACCCATGTGCGACCATATGCACTGCACCCCCATGTGCATACATATGGGCGTGTGTACATGGCTGCTTTAGAATGTATACCCTTCTGCTAAGCTGGTCGACTGTGATGTCAGAACAGGTCAGCTCCATATATGGAGTCTGTGAGGTCAGATGTAAAGGTGTTGACCGGCTCCATATATGGAGATCTAGGTGATAATCCAATCGTCTCCATGTATGGATATCCAGGGTTTGATGAGTCAGTGTCGTGATTTTCATATATGGATATCCAGGTGATGATAGTCAGCAGTCTTGATTTGAAAATTAAATCTGTCATGGCCATATTGAGCGTCCATATATGGGCATTGCCAAATATGGGCTTAATATTGATGACATCAGGGATCTCCATATAGCATAAAGTATATGATTGCCAGAACAGGCTGTCTTGGTCATTGAGTCAACAATGTGATGTCACAAAAGCTCAGCTATAGACATTGAGGCGTTACTCACGGTCGGACATACAGGATCTGCCGGGTTTCATAGTAAACTGCGACCTATGGTCGCAAAAACTGTGTTATTTTATAGATTTTAGCATTGGCTATTCAAAAATAGCAGATATACAGGCTTATACATCTGCAAATGTTAACTTTTTTAAGTGTGTGCGTGTGCTTTGCGTGCGCGCGCGCATGTGTGTGTGTGTGTGTGTGTGTGTGCGTGCATGCGCGCGCGTGTGTGTGTGTGTGTGTGTGTGTGTGTGTGTGTGTGTGTGTGTAGAAGCACGTACATTGCATTAGGGAATGATTTGATGTCCATGTGAGACCACAGATAGAAGTGAACGGCAGATCAAAGCCGCCGCGCTCCCAGGCTCCACCACTTCCATCAGCCTGCTGACGTCACCAGCCACGGGTCACATGACCACTGTGGGCCTCTTACATGCACTTCACCACAGAGGCCACATAACCCATGGTTCATACTACTGTAACTACAATTATGAGGTATTTGTACTTTAATGTCCAACTCAGAGGCGTCAATTGGGTATGGTGTGGCAGCTGCCATATACCTTTATGGCTCCTGGGGGGGGGGGGGGGGAATGTAGGCCTACTACCTAAAATAAATTCACAAATGTCTCTATGACTATCTGCGTTGATTATTCTGTTAAATACAAACTATAAACTAACTACAATACAAATAAATAAATAAATAAATATCGTTTTCACAAGGTATTATGCTACTACTTACCCGTTCCTACCATACCTGGCTTAGCTTTTGAGGAACTGACGCCACTGGTCCAATTTACACATTTTTTACTCTACTACTTTATCTGAAAACTTTAGTAGGCTACTAGTTAGACTACTTTGTAGATTTTTTATTATTATTACATACATTAACCACTTCAGCCCTGTATACATTTAGGCCATTTGAAAATTGCTGATCTACAAGCTCACAATGCGTTGCGATGCTTGAGCTGAATCGTTTCTGCAGGAACTGCTTTTCTAGTTCATGATGTAGGCCTACTGTGTTTTTGTTAAGTTATGGTCACGGGGGACGCCACACTTTTGGGTCTTGAGCTGAAATTTGGGTTGGAACTCTTCTCTCTTCTCTTCTCTTCTCTTCTCTTCTCTTCTCTTCTCTTCTCTTCTCTTCTCTTCTCTTCTCTTCTCTTCTCTTCTGCATACACAAGTACACAAGCTAAGCGCTTCTTTGTAGATTTACAAAGAAGACAAACAGTGCCCCCTGGGGATGACTATATTATCTCCTGTCCTCTCCTCTCCTGAGAGGTATGGTACTTAGGGATATACCTGTATACTGTACATTTGACAAGAGATATATACTATATAGAGAGGGGATGTACAGTATATATATGCTACTATAATAATACTTGATCATGATCACTTTTTTCTTATTTTTATTTCCATTTTACAAATTTTATCATGTTAGTCCCTTTTACTTCCAGTAACTCTCAACGCGCACATGTGTGTCCAACAATCTCTTCCCACCCCATACATTCCCACGCACGCACGCACGCACGCACGCACGCACGCACGCACGCACGCACGCACGCACACACACACACACACACACACACACACACACACACACACACACACACACACACACACACACCCCTCCCATCCTTAAATAAATTCCTCTGCCATCTTGTAAATTTTATTTTTGTGGATCGACGGCTGCTGCTTTTTGGCTGCAGGCCCCATCTGTAGACCAGCTGCTACTGGGGGGGGCGGGTGTGTATGTGTGTGTGTGTGTGTGTGTGTGTGTGTGTGTGTGTGTGTGTGTGTGTGTGTGCGCGCGTGCGTGCATGCGTGCGTGCATGCGTGCGTGCATGCGTTCATGCGTGTGTGTGTGTGTGTGTGTGTGTGTGTGTGTGACAGAAAGCGGTACATGCATGTTTGCTGTTCTGTATAGTTTGTGTGTGTGTGTGTGTGTGTGTGTGTGCATGTGTGCATGAATGTGTGTGTGCATGTGTACCGTACGTGTGGTAAAGTAAGTGTGTATGTGAATGTGTGTACATTCTAGATGTGTGTATAAGCATATTCATACATATGCCCATGCACGCACGCATATAGGCTACCCACAACACACGCGTGTGTGCACACACACACACACACACACAAACACACACACACACACACACACACACACACACACACACACACACACACACACACACACACACACACACACACACACACACACACAGAAAGGACATCAGGCGAGCTGTATAATTGCCAGTGGAAGGAGGGATTAAATGGTGTTGGATGAGAATCTCTACAGACCTTATGAATATGTATAAAGACTGGTATGGTAATGATAATGAGAGAGAGAGAGAGGGTGGGGGGGTGAGAGACCAAGAAAAAGATGGAGGGAGATTTAAAAAGAGAGAGGGGGAATAAGATGGGCAAAAGTGGGAGAGAGAGAGAGGAAGAGAGAGAGTGATAGATGGAGTGAGAGAAATGAGGAATGAGATACAGGAGAGAGGGAGAGAGAGAGAGAGAGAGAGAGAGAGAGAGAGAGAGAGAGAGAGGCACAGATAAAGTGACGGGAATGTGATTTGGCAGTGTGCCAGGGGACCTTTGGGCAAGGCATTAGGGGAGAGAAACAGATGGTTTGTGAACCTTTTATTAGGCATTGGGAAAAAAACAGACAACCAAAAAAGCATTAATCAAGCGCGCCCTGGAAGTGGCATTTCTGTTGGTTGGCAGTTTTACAGTGGAGGGCTCCGTATTTTGGGGTGTGTGTTTTTTTGTTTTGTTTTTTTCATTTTGAGTTTTCTTTGGTCTTTGTTCAGTTTTTGTTTTCTTTCTGGGTGCATTTGTTTTGTGTTTTTTTCCTGTTTTTTGTTGAGATTTTTGGGGTGTTTATTTCATGTGTTTTTCAGATTTTAGGTTCATATTTTTAGGGGTATTCTTTATTTTGTGTGTTCTTAACTTAAACCCCCATACCAGTGTTGACTTTGACAGCAAATTCTTTTGTATACATTTTTATTTAGTTTCAGTCATATTTTAGTCATCTGAAAGGTTTTAGTTTTAGTCGACTAAATCTACAGTTGATTTTGTCAGCAAAAATGTATTTTAGCGGGCTTTGATGGTCCAATGATGGTACAAGCTTGTAGATCTATTTTCAGACACCCGAGCGCAACCAAACATAAAACAAAATAAAAAACAGACATTTTATTCTAGTTTTTATTTGTTGATGAAATTGTCAATAGGCCTATATTTAGTCATACTTTTAGTTATCATAGCTTAGTTTTGGTTTACTTTTTTTATTTAGTTTTCGCCAGTGAAAAAGGTGGTCGACGAACATTGTTTTGAATAGTTTCAGTCGACGAAATCAACACTATAGTTTAAGTGCTCCTCGTGTGGTCTTCTTTTCATGATGGGATTCAAATGTACGTGTTGTTTGTATACTCTATTATGTGTGTATACCTCTGTGTGTGTCCCGACTCCCACACAAGCATGTGTCCGATGTGCACGTGAGTCCATGCGTGCATGATACAGGCATGCATGCTTGTGGTTGTGTCTACCATGTAGGCTATGTGTATGATGTGTGTGTGCCTGCACGTGTTGTGTGTGCGTATGTGAGTGCGTGCGTGCGTGCGTGCGTGCGTGCGTGCGTGTGTGTCAGGTCAGACTCAATTGTATTTGTGACCTAGTTTTCCAATATCTGTTTGTATTTATCTCTATCGACTGATTCTATCTGTCCTCAGTGGTGGAAAAATAACTAAAATGTTTTACTTAAGTAAAAGTATCAATACTGCAATTTAGAAATACACCATAAATAATAGTCCGGAATTCAAAGTGTACTTGAGTAAAAGTCTGAAAGCTTTGGTTGGCATCAAAATGTATTTAAAGTAGGATACCAAAAGTAAAAGTACAAAATGTTTGAAAACAGCAGATCTACAAGCTCACAACGCATCGCATCGCGATGAGTACATAGGCTATTTTCAATAGCCTAGGTATAAAATAGGGCTAAATTGGTAAATGTATGTTTTATAATATCATAATTTATATCTGCAAAGTAACTAGTAAATAAAGATTTCAAATAAATGTAGTACAATATTTGGATCCGAGATGTAGTGGAATAGAAGTAAAAGTATTGTAAATTGGAAATACTCAAGTAAAAAAAACGTTACACCGCTGCTGGTTTCTGCCCCTAACCCCACTCTCGATCTTTGTCTACCAATTTAACTATCCAGCCATCTGTCTGTCTGTATCAACACTCTCTGTGTGCATGCTTGCGTTCGTTCGTGCGTGCATGGTAAGTGCCTAAACCACTCAACCCCACAAATTGTCAACTATCTATGAACTAGTGCCTAAACACAACAATTTTACCGTAGTCAAACCTAACCATATAGTATAGTTGCCAGCCCATAGAGCCCCATTGTGAACCCGGACATATTGAGTACACCAATGTTTTATGTTAGAAATGTTGAGTAAGGGTCCCCATCATGTAGAAACTGCCGGATCCTAACTGGCATCTGTTGAGCAATTTTCATAATTTGCATATTTAGCTTTAATTAGCATAAAAATCCCCTATAATAATGGATAATATGTCAAAAATTGTTGGTCGATTTGAACAATATTTGAGTGGTTTTGGGGGTTATTGAGGATGCTGAATCCATTTCTGACATTTTCTAAATTCAAAATGGTCGTTTTAAACCGGAAATGGCCATATACCAACTTAAAGTGGGATGATTTTGATACTTTTTTGTTGATTTTCCAAATGATAAAGTGACTATTTCTGGTAGGCTATTGTGGCAGTCATTGTTCTAATAATTAGTGTGGGTTGTCGATATTTGGCTTTTGAAATGCATATAATGTATAAGCATATAAATAACCACATTTATAATGTAATCCATAATCAAAATCCTCCCAATTTAAGTTGGTATATGGCAATTTCCAGTTTAAAACGGCCATTTTGAATTTAGAAAATGTCAGAAATGGATTCAGCATCCTCAATAACCACCAAAACCACCAATATTGTTCAAACCGGCCAATCAGTTTTTGACATATTATCCATTACTATAGGGGATTATGCGAAATAAAGCGATTTATGCAAATTATGAAAATTGCTCAACATATGCAAGTTAGCATCCGGCAGTTTCTACATGATGGGGACCCTTACCAAACATTTCTAACATAAAACCTTGGTGTACTCAATATGCCAGGGTTCAGATTCTGGCAAGTGGACTAATATGAAACTTTATGTCTAAACAAACATTTGAGAGCCAAGAGTGCTAGCATTTGCCTTTGTGAAATGTTTTTGCTTCTCGGAGCACAGGTCATCCAGGTACTGTAGGCTATTGTGGGCCAGCAATTTGCCAATCAGGATGGAATATGAAAAATCAGACAGATTCGTCTTGATCACTTTACTTTAGAGATACTGATTTGCTTGATGTTTGGTCAAAATTTGTAGGAATAATATACAACAAAAATGTTTAGCAAAAGGTGGCCTCCTGGTGGCATGCACTATGATGGTACAATGTTAAAAGGGTGGCATTTGTTCCTCAACATAGTGTGAATGTCAAGTTTTATGTTACAGTACCATTTTTGTCTATTCTGTCTGTCTCAGAGGAGGTCTGTGGACAGTTCAGAAAACTGCCTATCTGTGACATCATCGATGGGGAATTGAAGCTAATTGAAACGGCATGCTTTCTATTCTTGGAAAGTTATCATGCTATTAATCTATCTATAAATGCGAGAAGTCTCTGCGTGTCTGCGTGTCTGTCTGTCTGTAATCCGCGTATCTTGAGAACCGTTCGTCCCACAGGCTTCAGATTCGGCACGCGCGTTCCCCGCCGCCGCGCGGACTGCAGTGCCGGGCCTCGACCCGACCCGACTCGCGGTTTTCCGAAACCGGCGCAAAAGTTTGGAATCTCCTTATGCAGAGCTGAGTGTTGACATCAGGCTGTTATGGTTACGTATTGAATGTCATCAGTATGACGTGTTCTGATGTTCATATGGGCATAAATGGACACAGGCAAACATATGGTCAAAACGGCTCTTATGACAACAGGTATAATGGGGTTTGCATTAAAGGGTAGGGCATTCACAGAGATCTCCATATATGGGCATACAATGGGATGCGAGATGTCCATATATGGGCATAAGTGGACAAAGGCAAACAGATGGTCATAATGGGTCCTATGACAACAGGTATAATGGGGTTTGCATTTAAGGGGGAACCGGCACTGTGTCCGGCACTGTGTCTGCAACACAGTCGGAGTCACCGAAAGATACAGAGATCTCCATAATGGGCATAAAGGGACACAGACAAACAGATACAGAGATCTCCACATATGGGCATAAAATGGATGCAGACAGACAGATACAGATATCTCCATATTTGAGCATAAATGGACACAGGAAAACAGATGGACAATACAGGTCCTACAGAGATCTCCATATATGGGCATAAAATGGACGCAGACAGACAGATAACTCCTTATATGGGCATAAATGGACACAGGCAAACAGATGGTTAAAACGGGTCCTACAGAGATCTCCATATATATGGGCATAAAATGGACGTAGACAGACAGATATCTCCATATATGGGCATAAATGGACACACGCAAACAGATGGTCAAAACGGATCCTATGACAACAGGTATAATTAATGGGGTTTGTATTAAAGGGCGGAGCATTCATTCCCTATTTACATTGTTCCCGAGTTAGCCAGGTTGCCGACTAAACGCTCGGCCGCCGAGCTTCTAGTAATAATTAATAAGCCATTATTCTCACATTAATTCAAAAATAAAACATAAATCTGGTTTGAAATGACCAAACTTGCCTACCGATGATGTCACTGGTATAGGCGCTAATTAAGTCAAACAAAAACAGGTTTATTGTCAAAAGGACATTTAGTTCTCAAACATGTTGCTTCGCAACGGTGTTGTGAGCTTTTTTTGGTGAAGAGATTTGGTGTAGACAGTGGAAAAAAGCGGTGGCCTACACAGCCATCACCTGTCCAGTTTTCTAAGAGGTGTAAGTGGTTCATTTAACTGTGAGTAAAAAAAAGCTAAATGAACACTGGTGAGTACTGTGTGTGTGTGGTATAATGTCCCTACATCCGGCTCTCGCATGCTTCTCTAAATGACAACATTCTCATCTTCCTCATCGCCGTTTATTAATAGAATCAGACCAATTAACACTAACGAGCAGCGGCACTAACGAGTATCATCGCTAATGAGCATTCAGCAAACTATGCTGCTGGTGTTTCAACCACCGTGGAGCACAGGTTTGTGTGACTCTTTTATATATTTTTAGAAGAGATCGTTTGTATGACATACAGTCAAACTATTTTTGATCAGGCACTCAGGTGGAGTAGTGGTAACGTGCCTACACAGCAGGCACGTGCACACATAGACATCAAAGGGGGCTTGAGCCCAAAAAGTGGCCTCTCCAAACCTTGAATGCAGTTTTCACTATGGTGAAAGAAATGCAAATGCCCTCTTTCCATGCAATACCATCATTCAAGAGAATTGCCTTGTCCAAACTCTCCTGAACTCGAATGCAGCATCTTATGTTGAAAGAATTGACCTTTCTGTATAGGAATCCATGCTGAATGCCACATCTCCAGTATTGACTTGATTATGCTATTGCTTACTATAGTTCAGTGTGGTATCAATCACCAAAAATAGCCGACCTTCAACCTCACAACGTGTGGCCCTTTTAGAAATGTCAGCCCCTGCCTCTCTAACATTCTCTGCACGTCCCTGCTGCACAGAGCCCACCACGGCAGAGGTTGTGGGTTCGAATCCACTAGCGGTGCATCAGGCTTTGCCGGGCGTCCATACGAACACTGTTGTTCGGGGGAAGGCAAGCCAGGCGGGGAGGGTGACGTCACCAGTGGTGTAAAATAACCAAGTACATTTACTCAAGTAACATTTTTAGTCATTTGTACTTTACTTGGGTATTTCCAATTTTCTTTTACGTCTACTCCACCACATTTCAGAGGCAATTATTGTAGATCTGCTATTTTCAAAGGTGTTTTTATAAATTTTATTCATTGGAAAACGTAATGAGTACTTTCTACTTTTGCTACTGTAAGTACATTTTCAATTCATTGTAGATATGCCTTCCCGCTAATTTTGGAAGACAATCATACTCATATCGGAATGGAATATGTTTGGGAACCAGTGGTGTAGAAGATTAACGTTGCTTTTTAGGTTACATTTGATTTATTGATATATTTTTTAACTACTTGGCTGGTCATTTACATCACTGTAACTTTTCACAGATGGATGAACGGTTTCTCAGTACGCACACAAACAGTACACACACACACTTACACACTGTAATAGAAAAATATTAATATCCAGTCAGGGTGAAGTCAAACATTTATTGAAGATTTCAGCAACAGAGAAACAGCATACACAGCATCAGAGAGCTCTGGCCTCCCGGCCAGAGCTTTGCCCTGTTGGGCAGAAGACCTCCTGAAGTGTCATATGGGACACCTCTTATACACCAAGGTGCTCTCCCTAGATGGAGAGAGAATCTAAACAGCTATACTAAGTACCATACAGTATATAATAAGGCTGACTGGTTAAGTTGCAATGACCATGTATAGCATCACTTAGTACAGATTTTATGCTGACACAGAGTAGGAGTATAAGTCACAGTCCATGGATGTCAGCTGTTAGATTGACAGCTGCAGGTACATCTAAATGAGTAGCCTTGTGAGATTTTCTTTAGACAACATACACATTTGTTACGCTATAAATATTTCTACCACAACACACATACACACGCACGCACGCACGCACACACAAACACACACACACACACACACACACACTCTCGACCCTGTGACAGGTGCAGGGGTCGCCATGGATATGATGGGAGCGTTAGTGTGGGAAATGCAATATCTTGTTGTGTGTGTGTGTGTGCGTGTGTGTGTGTGTGTGCGTGCGTGTGTGCGTGCGTGCGTGCGTGTGTGCGTGTGCGTTTTTTATGTTTCATGAAATTCTGCTCTCAGCCAGATGCAAGCAGAAAGCAGTGACTCTCAAACCTTTTCGCTCGAGACCCCAAAAAGAAATGTTTTGTGTCCCTGTGAGCCAAACTAGTGAAAATAGCTTACAAGCTTTTAGATCTGCTATTTTCACAACTTGAAATGTTTCTTCTTCTATTTCTTCTTTTTTTCTTTTTTTTTTTACTTTTGGAATTTCTAAGTTCTAAGAAATTCCTTTGAAAAATGTTTGACATTTTGTTTTGTTATTGAGCTTGGGACTCCCGAATCGCTGCTCTCCACAAACAAATAATGATGGATTTGCTGCTCTGACATCACGGTCTTGCTTCACTGTGATGTCACACTAACAGAATGCCTTTTATGCCCATATATGGAGTTCCCTGATGTCATCAATATTAAGCCCATATCTAACAGGACTTCATAATATGGGAATGCCCATATATGGAGGCCACATCGGCCACATACCACACTAACGGCTGGTTCTACAGACAGGGATCTCCATGTATGGGCATAAAAGGGTATGATGGTCAGATGTCATAGACATCATAGGACTTTCACATAACAAATAACTGAGTAAACATGTTTGGGCTCTCACAGCATATCTCCATATAAAGTACATGGATCTCCATTATGGGTACCAGGGGTCTCCATATATGGGTAACTGGTCCGATATACCGATATAGTCCGATATAGTACATCACTGGCCAGATGGCTAAGAATTGGCGCGACATCGTCGAGGTCGCATGTCGCCCTGAGGCGTCTTATATTGGTGAAGAAATTAATGGTGGTGGTGTGTACAACACTACAGAGTCTGTCTGTCTGTCTGTCTGTCTGTCTGTCTGTCTGTCTGTCTGTCTGTCTGTCTGTTCTGTCTCTCTCTCAGCCTCCCCCCCACCCCCCACCCACCCCAAACACACACACACTGACCAATTAAAGATTTGATCTTTCACTGCCGCCAAAGAAGCCAATTAAAACTTGACAATTTTATAATCAGGGTTGGAGCGGGTTAGCTGTGGCTGCAGTCACACTGTGCTCTCTGTACGGATACAGAACTAGTTGAAAGGTTAATTACAAATGCAGCAGTAAGCAGTCTGCTCTAATCGCTGGCTATTACCTTCGTTTTGTAATTACTCACAGGGACAAGATGATATAAAAATAAATAAATAGATAAATCGGGCATCGTGTGTGAGGTTAAGAATAACGTTTGGCTTGCGTCCGAAATTATATGATATGAGTAGTTCAAAGGAGTAGTTCACCCCCAAAATGACTTTTTTCTATTGATTACTCACGCCATGGAGACTTATTTTTTGTATTTACAGCATTCCTAAGACAAAAATGTGATTATAGTAAATGTACCCCAATTTCCCCATCCGGAGTCAATGGGAGTACATTTGTAATCCATTTTTTGTCTTAGAAATGCGACAAAAAAAGTCTCCATGATTTGTTTTGTCTTTCCTCATCACAGTCTGGAAAGCCTCGTATCTCCAAGGGGAGGTGGGACATAGAAAGCGAGTGGAATCCAACCGTGGCTTCTTATTGGTCTGCGGTGCGGGGCGGGACAAATACACCAGTGTGTATTGGCTGGCTGATGACGTAGCTACCCTAACCCTACTCTGATTCGTTGGAACAATATCCAATCAGCAACGACGTTGCCTACGTCTAGGGTTGGGTATCGTCGGCGTTACTTTTAATGGTATCGATTCACTGACGTTGATACTATCGATTATCGGTTCATGTAAAAACGAACGATATCTTGTTTCGATACTTTTGAATGCACCCCTTGCCGGTCGCATCTGTAACAGTTGGGCTACTGAAAGTTTAATGACTGCTTTAGTAGGCTACACTCGTTACTGTGAAAATAGCTGAGAATAGCCTATAATGTTTATTATTATGATAATGATCCAACGTCTATAAAATAGCCCATAGAAAAAGGCGAATAATAATTATAATAATAATAATAAATAAAAAGTATCGAAAAAGGTATCGTATCGATTCCCAGGTATCGAAAAAGGTATCGTATCGATTAAAAGGTGAACGATACCCATCCCTACCTACGTCACAACTTACGTTCAGAAATACGAGTCAACTGAATCATTTCCAGACTGTGATGCGGAGAGACAAAACAAATCGTGGAACGGAGCGAGCAGGCTGGCACCCAGGCTACTGAACTACTCCCTTAACCACTGAAACCCTATATACGTATATACTTGACCAGAGTCCCCAGGGCTCTGTACTAGGCCCCAAGCCGCTTCTGTTTCCCCTCAACACTAGTATCGCATGGCCAGACTGTTGACTTCCACGATTTGCAGTCTATGGTAACTTAAGACTCATGGTAAGTATAGTATCCGGTTAAAGCGGAAGTGAAGCCTCCTCCCACTTCCGTATCGTTTTTAACATCGTGCACATTTATCCTAATATAAATAAATAAAAACATCTAAGCATATTTAACTTGCTGCTTAGCAGAAATGACATTTTAGAATATATTTTCATGAACGGAAATGCCAGCTTCCATTACTCGCCGTTCAGGAGCTGTAGTTCCAGACTCTATATAGCATTCGGATATTGTGGAATAGTTGTCTGGCTACGCGAGACTATACCCAATCTCTTTGGCAAAAACACAAGCTCACAACTTGTAGATCGGTAATTGTTTGGGGGTACGATCTGCTAGTTTTGCCAAATTTCCGCTCCGGACCAACTTGGGTTAAACAAAGTTGAATACAGATGTTAACCAAACCCCCTAGACCGCTTTCTTCTGTTTACATCAAATCTCTTTGCCGATCTACAGTATATAGCCGATCTACAAGCTCACAGCGCGCCATGTCGCGACGCGTAGTGAGTGTATAGATTGGCTATTTTGGGCTAATGTCCCCCCCAGACTATGGATGTTTCGGTTCAAATGGTGAAGTTGTACGTGTCTGTTCTTTATTTTGTGTTGCTTGTGAGCATTTGTACCAGATAGGCCTACATGTAGGCTACATGTTCAGACATGGTGCCCCCCCCCCCCCCCCCCCCCCCCCCCCCCCCCACACACACACACACACACACACACACACACACACACGCACCCTCTGCGAGAATGGAGAGGGAATGGAGTGACAGATGAAAGAGAAAGGAGGGAAGGGATGAAAGAAAGATGAGTGAGGGATGAGAAAAGAATGCTTACTCTTATGCCGCGCACACACGCACGCACAAGCACACACACACCCGTCCCTGTGGATGGCAGGTGTAGACAAGACGGCCATCTGTGTATCCAAGCCTTAAATATTACGCAGTAATACGCACAAACACATATTAAGGTGTGTGTATGTGTGTATGTGCGTGCGTGCGTGCGCACGTCCTTGCTTAATGGCGTGAGTGCATGACAGGCGCAGAACTACAGGTGTGGGAAAGAGTAAACGTGTGTCTATTTGCATTTTTAAGTGATCCTGCAGTCAAATAAATGTGTTTGCATGAAGCAGTGGCTTCTAGGTGTGAATTAGTGAAAGCGGTGCAGTGCGCTCTCTCTCTCTCTCTCTCTCTCTCAATCAAATCTTTATTTGCTCCTCTGCACTAAAACACTGAGGCTGTGCTCAGTGTGTTGTGTGCAGTATACTCCTTTCCTTTTAACTCTGTGATTCCATAAATTAGAATGAGATGAATAGTTAAATATGAAAATATGGCAGGCTGGTTTGGTCTGACGCCTGTCTGGATTGACATGACACATATGTTCTGGTCTGTAGAGAGAGAGAGAGCGTGTGTGCGTGTGTGTGTGTGTGTGTGTGTGTGTGTGCGTGCGTACGTACGTGTGTGTGCATGCGCATGCGCATGTGTGCGCGCGTTAGTGAGTCTGTGCGCACGTGCGAGTGTGTGTGTGTACAACAGTCACAACACAAGGTAAAATGATAAGGACACCATGAGAGATGAATGCCTGAATTGAGAGAGAGAGAGAGAGAGAGAGAGAGAGGCTGCCATGATAAGTGGTCAGATGGGTGGGCTGCGAACGCTTTCAAGATTTTCAAGTGAAAAAACTTAAGTAAAATGAATCTTTAAAGTGTTGGAAAATGGATGGAGAGAGAGAGATGGAGAGAGAGAGAGAGAGAGAGAGAGAGAGAGAGAGAGAGAGAGAGAGAGAGAGAGAGAGAGAGAGAGAGAGAGAGCACACCGCTTCCACTAATTCACACCTAGAAGCCACTGCTTCATGCAAACACATTTATTTGACTGCAGGATCACTTAAAAATGCAAATAGATGCAATTACACTCGGCGTGTTTATCAGCAGTCAGTAACAGTATTCCAGCACGGTGGTGGTGGTGGTGGTGGTGGTGGTGGCGGTGCTAAAGCTGGGCCCATATTTCAAAGCGTTGGCCGCCGGGCTCCTCCCCTAGACTGATAACGAGTTCCTCCCCCCTCGCACGTGTAATTACAAAACAATTTTCCAGGAAAAAAACAACAACTCCTGTCTACCCACAACACACGCATGGCTGACACGCACGCACGCACGCACGCGCACACACACACATACACGCGCACGCATGCACACACGCACGCACGCGCGCACGCACACACACACAAACACACAAACTCCCGGCACACACAGATGCAACCCAATGCACAGTAGCTTGACATAAACACAAATTATAAGAAGTACATACAGTACATACACCTACTTACACATACAGTGTAGAAATACACATATACACATGCAGTATAATTGTAATAATACCGTATATTACCAATTAGTAGCCCGTGGCAAACTGCCGTCGGGTCTCATATAAACACCTGGGGTCTGACCCCATTTTGCGCAATAAACGCCTGTCTCAAATAAACGCTAGGTTCGTTTATACGCCTGGGCCATTATTTGATTATTATTAATATTATCTTGATTTGGTTTTATGTAAGAGCCCGGGCCATTATTTGCAATTTATTTTATCTTTGTTTGGTTGTTTGGTATTATTTGCTATTTATTTAACTTAACTGGTAATTTATGTTGCATGGCAGTGGTGCGCTGAAAACAGCAAATCTACAAGCTCACAGCACGTTGCAATGCACCTCGCTCGCTGTGCATTGCGACGGTCATATGTTGCATGACGGTAGTGCGCAGAAAACAGCAAATCTACAAGCTCACAGCACCTGTGGACGGACACTTCTAAGCCAAATGTATATGGTGCCCAGTGCGCTACCATGACGCACTGTGCGTCGGGGAACACATTGCCAAAGGACACCAAAAGATGAGAGAGAGAAAAAAAAGAAAGAGTCTGCTGCTCTCTGCGCACTGAGCATCATTCATTATTATCACTAGAAGCTCGGGCGTCTAGTCGGCACCCGGCCTGGCCAACTCGGGAACAATGTATATAGGGGATGAATGCCCCGCCCTTTAATGCAAACCCCATTATACCTGTTGTCATAGGATCTGTTTTGACCATCTATTTGCGTGTGTCCATTTATGCCCATATATGGGGATATCTATCTGTCTGCGTCCATTTTATGCCCATATATGGAGATCTCTGTAGGACCTGTATTGACCATCTGTTTGCTGTGTCCATTTATGCCCATATATGGAGATATCTGTATCTGTCTTTTTGCGTCCATTTTATGCCCATATATGGAGATCTTTGACCATCTGTTTGCCTGTGTCCAATTATGCTCATATATGGAGATATCTGTATCTGTCTCTTTGCATCCATTTTATGCCCATGGCGGGGAACCCGCGTGCCTAATTTGAAATAGGGAATGAATGCCCCACTCTTTAATGCAAACCCCATTATACCTGTTGTCATAAGAGCCGCTTTGACCATATGTTTGCCTGAGTCCTTTTATGCCCATATAGGAACATCAGAATACGTAACCATGGCATTTTTTGTTGACTCGTGTGGTGTACGTGATCTCAGAGCCTTTTATGAAGTGATGTCACAATGAGTCGATTTCCTCCGGAACAGCCTGATGTCAACAATCAGCTCCGCATAAGGAGATTCCGAACGTTTTGCGCCGGTTTCGGAAAACCGCGAGTCGGGTCGGGTCGAGGCCCGGCACTGCACTCCAAGACCAGCTGGATCAGAATCACTCATTAGCTACTGTTGCTGCCTCTGTGACGTTATCCGGTCAGCATTTTGAAGAATTAATCCATTATTTTGAGGTGAAAACAAGGGGAATGCAGAAGGCTTAATAATCATAATGCAATACCATAATGCAATACCAAATGGTTTAATGTAGAGGAGAGCGGAGCTGTTCAGTGGTCAGCGAGTCCAGTCAGACCAGCACCAGCTGCAGGACTTCTGCGCTAATTGGGTCGTTGACCTACATGCAGGTCTTTGCTGTCATGTGGTAATTGATTATTTTGGAGAAAGATTCCCATAGTATAAACATTTTTAAAAGGCTTTCATACACTCTTGATATTTTTCAAATGAGGTTTGGTCTACGTAATAGATCGAAATGTGCTATTTTCTGGCCGCCTGGTCTCTTTTAAACGCCCGGGGTCCACATTGATTTTGCAAAATAAACGCCCGGGCTACTAATTGGTAAAATACGGTAGGTAGTAGCCTATAGAGTATAGATGTACTCTGTGTATGTGTGCCTGTGTGCCACAGATATAAAGACAGATAGCTATGTGTGTGTGTGTGTGTGTGTGTGTGTGTGTGTGTGTGTGTGTGTGTGTGTGTGTGTGTGTGTGTGTGTGTGTGTGTGAGATATGTAGTGTCTTTGCATGCATGTAATATCTGGAAACATGACACTTTCTTTCTCCTTGCCTTTTTGAACACAGATCGATGAAGTAAGGAGCTTTTCTTATTTCAGAGCTGACTAGACCTGTAGTGGATAAGTTGATATGGACATAAAAAGGATTCTGTTAGTGTGGTTCCCCTGACATCACAGTGATGTCAGAGCGGCAAACACATAGACCGTAAAAAAGTGTACACGTCCAGACAGACGGAGACATGATGTGCCGTTTCACATACTGTACTAAACTGCGACAAATACTATCTAAATTACATTCTAGCGTTTGCATAAGCATGTATGGTCATCGAGAGATAGTCGGGGGCCTAAGGGAGATGACATGGTAATCTCGCGCTAATTAGTCTAAAAGCGCGAAATTTTGCACAGATGTAGCCCAGGGTATGCTCTAATGATTTAGCTAGGGCGCCCGAGTCGGCGACCTTCGGGGTCGCCACAGCGGCCAAATCAAGTTGGGCTCCCATCGACTTTCTATACAGGAGGAAAATACCCAGAAAACACTTTTTTTCTGGGTATTTAAGTTGGATTTGAGGGGTCTAACTAAGGGTTTGTAATGATGCTGAATCCATTGCAAGCATTTGTTTTGCACAAAAACATTCCTTGGGCTACAAATGGCCCAAGAAAACAATGGTTTAGTGATGAAAAGTGATGAGTCATCACTTTTCAGAGTTTTTTGGGTGTTTTCTGGAGCTGTGGCGACCCCGAAAGTCGCCGACTCGGGCGCCCTCGCTAAATCATTAGAGCATGCCTTGGGCTACATCTGTGCAAAATTTCGCGCTTTTAGACTGATTAGCACGAGAAAAAAAAACCCTAAGGCCTCCGACTAACATGAATGCTCACCCATACATGCATCGATTTCTGATGCCATTTCTAGCCCAAGGAATGTTTTTTGTGCAAAACAAATGCTTGCAATGGATTCAGCATGATGACAAACCCCTAGTTAGACCCCTCAGATCCTACTTAAATACCCAGAAAAAAAATCTTTTTCTGGGTATGTTCCTCCTGTATAGAAAGTCAATGGGAGCCCAACTTCATTTGGCCGCTGTGGCGACCCCGAAGGTCGCCGACTCGGGCGCCCTAGCTAAATCATTAGAGCATGCCCTGAGCTACATCTGTGCAAAATTTCGCGCTTTTAGACTGATTAGCGCGAGATATCCTTAAGTCCCCCGACTAAGAGGCAAGTGCTATGGTAAGGTCTAAGGTGGAGTCTGAAGAGCTGAGTCTTCTGACTACGGTGGAAGCTATAGGGCAGTGGCGGGCGGTGCATTTTATACCCAGGCCTTCAATAGATAGGGAGTGAGTCTGCAGCAATGGGGAGTTCATTCCACAGTTTGGGGGCCAGGAGGTAGAAGAGTTATTATATTTGGTTATATTATAATGGTTCTATAAAGAACCACAACCACACAACAGGTGGGCTCTATACTTGGTCCTCTTCTTTTTTGTCTTGGTTCTTCGCCGAACCGAATGGATCTTTGTCGAACCACATATTCCTTTAAAGCACTGGTTCTTTAAAGGAATATGGGGGGTTCCAGGGGGTCCCCAACAAAATGTGTTGATACAGCATCACAATAATTTTCACCACTTAATCAATCAGGATACTCAAACATATCAGATATACAAGCTCACAGCGCGTCACTTTGTGCCGTGCTAAGCGCGCTGCGAGCTTGCACACCTGCTATCTTTTGTATTTGTATTAATAAACATTTGGAGGGTCCCTGGTACAAACATTTTCAGATGAGGGAGGGGGGGGGGGGATCTACAGTCAAATATAAGTACATTTGGGGGTCCTTGGCACAATAGCGTTTGAGAACTACTGATTTAGAACCATTCTTTTTGTGTGAAGACACAGCGCTTCAGGAAGGCACCCCATTAATGAGCCAAAGATTAGTGGGAATGAGCACGCTAATGAAATGTAGCTAGAGCAAATCACCATATAAAAGATGGTAATGGTTACACTTACATAAAACAATGAAATTATAATAACAAGTGGCAGAGATAATCATAATGGTAATTGCTCGAACAATAACAATGTTAGTACTGTTATCTGATTAATTATGATAATGGGGTATTAGGCCAGACGAACGCACTGGTTCACTCCTACAAATAACTACACACACGCATGCGCACACACACACACACACGCACACACACACACACAGTCACACACACGTGCACTGTGCACGCGCACACACTCCCTCTCTCTCCCTGTCACACATCATTCAACAAGCATGCAAATAGACACATCATAGCAAGATCAGAGTGAACGATGAACCCTAGTTCTCAAAAATGTTCATGTCACGGACCCCCAAAGTGACACACTTAATAGCCCGTGGACCCCCATTTGAAAAGATACAGTATGACAGGGACCCTCATATTAGAGATTTGTAGCAAGGATTTTCAAACCCCAGTTTGACATGCATTAGTCTTCAAACCCACATTTAATGGCATTTCTATCTCTGAGATCCCAATTTATAATGTAAAGTCAATGTTAATTTAACTCTGAGAGTGCCCAAATGGAACCAAATAGACCCATTATTAGGGTGTAAAGATTGGTTACTTTACACTACTGTCATCAGGTTATTTTATTTGGATGTGACAGGAAGGGACCACTGCCATGCCGAAGCATCCTGGGTCATTTGCAGGAGTTTGAGCGAGCATGCAGCAGCAGGCACACCAGACTGACTGAGGCCTAGATAAGGAGCTTCATGGGCAGCTGAGGAAAGGTATATGATCCTACCTGATGCTGTAAAGTGCAAACCTACAGGATCAGGTCTGTGTCTTTCAGGACAGCTGCGAGTGCAGGACCCCTCAGTCACCAGGCTGTTGGCAGTTGGAACAGGAGCCGCCAGGGGAATATTGGGATTTCCAGGGAAGAGAAGCAGTCTCGTTTGCGCTGAGCTTGAAGTGACAGACTATATAAAAAATAAAAATAAAAACATTGCATGGATGTGTAACGGAGGTGTTCCGAACCTCCCCACCCGGCTTCGAACCCGGGTATCCCACATGTAAGTCCAATATCTTAACCATTACTCCAAAGGGATATCCCTATGTAACGAGGGCAGATACAAGACTTTTGAGGCTTCAGGCTGGGGCTGCGACTCTCTCCACCACACTTACCCCCTTTGACCTCCTCCTACGGGGAAGCCCCGATCCGAGTCACAGCACCAATGTAACAGAGGTGATCCGAACCTCCCCACCCGGCTTCGAACCCGGGTCTCCCACATGAAAGTCCAATATCTTAACCATTACTCTAAAGGGATATCCCTATGGAACGAGGGCAGATACTAGAGTTTTGAGGCTTCAGGCTGGGGCTGCGACTCTCTCCACCACAGATGCACCTGGGACTGGGTTCTGGACCAGGTTCTGTGGGTTCTGTGGGCTCCTCCTACGTCTCACCAGGTCCAGGACCTGTGTGTAGCGCCAGCCTCCCAGTACCAAAAATGTAATTCAGGAGCAGTGGGTTCCTAACTGGCCCTCCTAACCGTGGGTTTGTTGGGCCTCTTCCTCACGGAAGACACAGGCTGGGGCGCTAACCCATGATACTGCTCCTGGGTGCCGTCTTCATTCCGGCTGTCACCCTCTCCGGTGGTCACCAGACTATTCCTGGTTATAAACCACTGATATATATATATATATATATATATATATATATATATATATATATATATATTATTATTTTTTTTTTTTGTTTGTTACATGTTTACACAACATATAATGTTGCATGGAATATTATTTTCATGTCTTTCTCTCTTTACTTTTCCCTTGGCTCAGCCCTGTCTCTCACTCTGTCTTCCTTTCTCTCTCATTCCCTCATTCCCTCTCTCCCCTTTCTCCCTCTCTGTCTCTCTCTCTCTCCCCTCTCTCCCTCACTCTCTCTCTCCCCTTTCCCTCTCTCCCCCTCTCTCCCTCTCTCTCTCTGTATTTACAGTCAGTGTGAGGGTTGGGTGAGGGACATGCAGGCAGAGTGGAGGAGAGAGAGAGTGTGAGAGAGAGAGAGAGAGAGAGAGAGTATGTTGTAGGAGAGGGTAGGTTTAATTAATACTCCGGTGCGTGCCTGCTCCGCCGCTGTCCCCTCTCTGCTCCCCACATTAATCAGAGGTATTTTGGGGAGGTGCAACGCCAGCGCAGGTGCAGATCTGCAGGGGCCACGAGGAGATAGTCCTCCCTGTCGGCCGGAAACCTCGTATCAGCATTTTTCCACTTTTCACATATATATTTTTTTTCGTCACTTAACGCCCTACCCGAGTGTCAAGCGTAAGTAGTGAAAATAGCCGATCGGCAAGCTCACAACGGGTCGCGGAGCGCGACCCGTTGTGAGCTTGCCGGTCGGCTATTTTCATTATTTCCGAATGTTTTCGTTACGCCATCCCAAAAAGTTGTGGTTTTGGACATACAAGGTTTACCGGCCGACAGCGACGGAGCTACATGATGCATGGAGATACAAGGCAGACCCTGATCCAGCCGGCCAATCATCATCCATCACCATCGAGTCGCCGGGCGGAACAGAGCTGTTCTCACCAATGGAACCTCCCCCCCCCCCCCCCCCACCCCCACCCCCCCAAAAAAGGGGAGGGGAGGGGTGGGGTGGGGGGAACATAGGCACAGATTTATGTCTCGCTTTGTCAGAACAGCGGGTGGGGGCTGAGGGTGGAGGCTGGGGTTGGGGGGGAGTAGGTAGGGAGTCGGGGGATTTTAGAAATCACCCCAAAATATGAGTAAGGGGCTGGTGATATTTTTGGGAAGTAGGGAAAGTTTATATATAAATTCCATTATTTGATTTGTTTTGGTGGGGCGGGGGGGATGGTCCATTGGTCCATGACCATCAATTTCAAGGGACAAGGATATGTGACTCACGTCATGGCAACCACACTTGCAAATTAATTCTGTCCATGTCCCTTTTCATGCCCATAAATGGAGATGTCATCAATATTAAGTCCATATCTAGGAATGCCCATATATAGACATATTCTGTCAGTCCCTGTTGTTTCATCGCTTCTCGATGTTAGGGCGTCTTACTGGTATAGTATACTAGAGCAGCGGTCTTGAAAAGGGTTTCCTGGACCCCGAAAGGGTTTTGGCAGTCGCCCAAAATAGACAATCTACATTATATGGGCTGTTTACTGCAAAGGGGTTTGATGTAAAGGGAAAAAAGAGCAGGAGGGAGGGCAGACCCAGTCTACAGTACAGAACCAAAGGTCAAGTTTACTAAGTATTGAGGGTCAAATGTCTGACAATAGACATAAACATCCAACAATCCAACAGAAAACATTAACTCACAACAATATCGCTATGTACGTTCCATATAGAAGTACCAAATATCAACACAGTGTTATTGCAACCAAAGGTCGCAGTTTAGTATGTGAAACGTGTACATGGACGTGGTCTTTGGGTTTGCCGCTCTGACATCATGCTCTGACATCACTGTGATGTCAGGGGAACCACTCTCTAACAGAATGGGTTTGCCGCTCTGACATCACACTCTGGTTTCACTGTGATGTCACACTAACAGAATCCCTTTTATGACCATTTATGGAGAGTTCCCTGATGTCATCAATATTATCGATCAGGACTTCATATGGGAATGCCTATATATGGAGGCCACATACCATACTAACAGAATCCATATAGGCCTCTATGGCCAAGACAGCCCCATGGCATCCCCTAAGTAACAATAAATCTTGTGAAATACAATGTTGTCAACCAATCATCAAGGACGATGATACACGAAAGAAGAAGAAGCCCTGTGTGGCTGGTTCTACAGACAGGGTTCTCCACGTATGGGCATAAAAGGGGATGTCAGATGTTCTAGACGTCATAGGACTTTCACATGACGAATAACTGAAATTGTGAAAATAGCAGATCTATATGCTCACAGATCGGCTATACTGAACTGTGAGCATTACAGAACTGTGTTATACTGTAATGCTCTTAATGCTTGGCAGAATGGGGGGTCCCCAGTTAAAATATGATTATTTTGGGGGTCGCGGTCTGAAAAGGTTGAGAACCACTGATGTAGAGGG
>NC_137822.1:23692879-23730379 GCF_963921795.1 Nannobrachium achirus
GCCGATCTACAAGCACACAACGCTGTGTGCTTTAAAATGATAAATAGCTAAACGTTGTTGTTGGTTTGGTTTCCTTCCACCCAACAACGATTTGTTTGCTGCTGGCCAGAAACCTTGTATCTCCACACTTTGTGTGTGTTTTTTTAACGTAAATTAACGCCCTATACTTCATCATGAAAGAGTATCGCACAAAAGTAGTGAAACTAGCAGGTGTGATGCGTTGAGCTGCAATATTATCTTTCTGCCATTATTGATAGCATACAGTAGATTGAAAAATAGCAGATATACAAGCTCACAGCGCGGCACCGAGTGCTGCGCTGCGAGCTTGTAGATCTGCTATTTTTGAAAAGTTGTGAAAATGTGTGAAAATCTTTGAATATATGTATTTTTTAAGCGAACATTTGTAACTAAAGTTTTGCTTCTGGGTGGTCCCTGGAACTAAATATTTTGAGATGCGGGTCCGTGGCCAAATAAATATCATTTTGGGGGTCCTTCACATGAAAAGGTTTGAGCACCACTGACATAGTAGTCTCTCAAGAACAGACTAACTGAGCTCCAGTTAAGTGAAAAGGACCTTTTCTTTGACGATGGCTGGCCAGATTGCTGACATAGAACATAGGTTTTTCAAAAAACACTTATAGAATCGGGTCAAAATTCTAATTTTCACGACTTTTCAAAAATAGCAGATCTACAAGCTCACAGCGCGGCACTCGGTGTATATCTGCTATTTTTCAATAGTTAAAGCATAAAATAATAATACACAGTACTGTGTACCGGTTCTGAATGGGTTAAGTATGCCTAGTTGTCAGGTGGGTGGTGACCCAGCTGAGGTTAGCCACACCCACAGTGTTGGGTGTATGGTAAAAGGGGAGGGGGATGAGTATATGATGTCATTAACTCAGTGTTTTTCAGTTGGGCATTTTGACTCGGAGGCTTTCAGCTTTCAGGAAGTAACCAAAAATACACAGTGAAGGCAAATGTGCACATTATAACCACAACTGGTGGTCTATTAGAGTAATGTCAACTCCATAGACACATACAAAACGGAAAAAGAACAAAACTATGGCACCACCTCTTTAAATAAAAACAAGGAAGGATTTGTAACATACAAGGTTTACGCGCAACAGACACAATTTGGAACAATGCCAGAACTCATCTCTGCTCTTCTGTCTCTGTGCCTCTCCTCTCCTCTCCTCTCCTCTCCTCTCCTCTCACCAATGTACCCTATCCCTCTCCCCTATCTCCCCACTCCTCTTCGTTCTCCTTGCCTCATGTGTGTGTGTGTGTATGTGCGTGTGTGTGTGTGTGTGTGACAGCTGTAGATCATTAGTGTGGCAGGCAGAAATGGCATGTCCTCTGACACACACACACACACACACACACACACACACACACACACACACACACACACACCTTGGTGAAGCACATGCTGGCACACCTGGACTACCTTTCACAATAATGTGTGTTTGCGTGTGTGTGTGTGTGTGTGTGTGTGTGTGTGTGTGTGTGTGTGTGTGCGTGCATGTGCTTAAAAATGACAAAAACACATGTAGGCGTCTGGCATTTTGTTTTCAAATACAAAATGCCATTTGAGACTACAAAGGTTTAAGGCACAGTATAAAAAAATCAAATAACAAATACACTCTAGCGCGCACACACACACACACACACACACACACACACACACACACACACACACACAGGTAATTCACATTCACGTACTTGTTTTTCATAGACACATTTAAAAAACAAGGCGATTCAAAGTGATTTATACACAAAACATAGCGCATGGAGACATTCAGACATTCAACGCTTTAAAGTCAAACTGAAAAGTACGAGAATAAAAGCTACAGTGCAGGATAAATTATTTAAAAGAAAAACTTTGAAACCTTTTGGAACGCTGAAAGGCCATTATCTTTGATTTAGAGCAGTGGTTCTCAACCTTTTCAGGGTTAGGGTTAGGGAAAGAATCATATTTTAACTGGGGACCCCCCCATCCTGAAGAGCACTAAGAGTTGGGGCATTACATTTTATATAACACGGTTCTATTGTGAAAATAGCCGATCTACATGCTCACAACGCCTCACGTTGCGAGGCGTTGTGAGCATGTAGATCGGCTATTTTCACCATTTCTGCCTCTAATATTTGACAATTTGGTCAATGTATAATTAGTCATTTTAGAGATATTAAAAAGTCTTTAAATTGTCATTTTATAAATGTGCATATACACTTAAACTTTATGTTGGTTTGTTTACTGTTGAGTGAGAAAAGAATGTTGTACATTAAGTTAATCATCTGGGGCCCCCCTAAAATAATGGGGGTCCCAACCAACAGGTTGAGAACCACTGATTTAGAAGAACTTAGAGCTGTAGCAGACCTGCAGTCTTCTTGGAGGCTGATCCAGATATTGGGGTTTATAAAAAACGGAACGTTGCTTCTCCGTGTTTAGTTCTGATTAGGGATGGGACGACAAGCGATATTATCGTTTCTCGTGGATAAAAAAAACACGATAATCGTATCGTGGAGATTTAATTCATCGTGAAATGATCCTCCGTCATGCACTGGGATCAATTCACCTGTTATTTGCCGAGCTGCATATCCAGTACCATTTAAATCCTCTATCGGTAAAACGTACTTGATACAGTCTTTTTTCACTCTCTACCAAATCTCTTTGGTAGAGAACAAAAAATGTCAGCACTTCTTCTTCCACTCCCATGTCAGACACACCCTTTTCTGGACCATTATCCATACCACGATGTAAAAATCATCTGTTACTTGCGAGTAACAATTCAATATTTGCTTGAGTAAGAGCACAAAATGATTGTCATGGAAATGTACTTAAACTACCAAAAGTAAAAGTACTCATTATGCAGTATGTCCGAGTATGACCTAGTCGTTGGCCTCTCACTGAAGATGAATTGCTAGGCGCGTCAATCGTTCCCCACCTGAAAAGCCCTGAAATGTCCCAGACATCCTGAGCGGTCTGGATGGATGTACAACAAGATCAGAAATCATTTTTTCTGCCACACCATTCTTTGACAGGGAGCCAGTGTAAAGATCTAAGAACTGGGGTGATACACTTTTTTGGTATTAGTAAAGTGTTCTGAATCAACTGCAGATCGATTTTTTAACACAAACATACGCGCGTGCACACACACACACACCCCCACACAGGAATGCATGCATGCACGCACACACACACATTCAGTCACCCACTGTGCACTATGTGCTGACTTCCACGTTCCTATTGTAGGATTTATGCTAAATATGCATATCTTAATTGCATTATCCAAAATAATTAGCTAGCATACCCCCCCATATCCACAAGGTAAGCAAATAGTTCAGCTCTGCACTGTGGGGCTCTGTGCGCGTGCACAAACACAGGCACGCACGCACGCACGCACATACACACACAACCCTGTGTGCTTCACAAAGTTCAGGAAATTAATCGTGTCCCCGTTTGTTAATTATTATCCGTTTTTATACTTTGCAACGCAAACAGAGAGCTGAGGGGCGTTCTACACTGTACAGAGAGAGAGAGAGAGAGAGAGAGAGAGAGAGAGAGAGATAGTGTGTGTGTGTGTGTGTGTGTGTGTGTGTGTGTGTGTGTGTGTGTGTGTGTGTGTGTGTGTGTGTGTGTGTGTGTGTGTTGGGGGGGGGGGGGCATAGAGGGAGATAAGCATACACATGATCCAGAGTGTTAATTACGGGTCCATTTGGTCAGAGTTACAAATGGATAAATTAACACAGAGGACTGTGACTGAAGAGGGCCAGGACTTTGATAGTTGAATATTGATTTGAATATTACTGGGAAATCCTTATACTTAATTGCCAAAGGGACCCATGGAGTGCCACTGGCCTTCGAGGCAAGTATTGACAGCAGACCAGTTATCATACCGGTCCTACTCTTGGTACATATACTGCTCAGTACTCTGGCAAGGTTCTAAGCTATGTTCCCCACCATGAATGTACTTACATATCTCTGCTGTCGGGTCGAAACTCCACAATGTTCATTTTCTGAAAAATGAGCTCAAGTGGAGTTAGGAGGTTTTGACTGAAGGGCTTTTTACTACTTTTTATTGGTTCAATATTATTTTAACCAACACTCAGATGTAAAGGGTGTTCAATAGCCCTGATTTATGCCAAAAAAATCAAAAACCTCAAAAATGGAGTTAAGAGGTTTTGGCCAGACAGTGACGATATATAAAACTCCATTATTCAGGCACATTTTTAGCCACTTTTTTTGCCGCAAGGCCCACCAACTGCGCATCTGGAACTCCATTTATGGAGATAAGGACGTACACGACACGTGTCAGGAATCCACGGACCCCACCGTGTCACAAGAGACTGGCATCATAGAGGGTCCGCAGAGACTGACATCATCACAGCTGGGACAGAACGGCCCAAACAGGGAGATATGCACGTGTGTCAAGACACGGTGTGACACTACACCCCTGACACCCCTCATGCAGGGTACATAACGTCGTTGACGGGTGGAAACCTTGTATGTCCAAAACCATTTGTTTTGTATTTATCATTTTAAAAATGGTTTAAACTAGTGAAAACAGACGATCTACAAGCACACAACGCCTCGCACCGCGAGGCGTTGTGTGCTTGTAGATCTGCTGTTTTCACTACTTTTGTGCAACGGCCTTGTATGGTGAAGCAGGGCTTTACTTTGCGAAAACATTTACACATTTGAAACTTGGAGATACAAGGTTTCTGCCCGACAGTGACGATAAACTGGCCTACAAATTGCTGTCATAATCACTGTCGCTATTACTACATACATAAACCAGGTGACAAACTCTAAAATTCTTAAACTTTTGCCCCTATAAATCCACAACTTTGCATGACACAGACATTATTCATCCGCACGGAGGGTGCTTTTTTACATATATATTGTTTCCGTCAGTTTCACTCTGAAATTTACAGTAGCCTACTCTCCTTTGAAACAGAGGGTCTCTGCTTATGTTTCTCCGACAGTGTGCAAGGACTGACAGATACGTATCTCTATATATGGCCATATCAGTTGGATCACTGCTGCAATGTACAGTATAGCTGGATCTCTTGACGTGAGCTGCCTGAAGGGCCACAAACTTCTAGTGAATATTAGTAGAATATTTATAAAGTATTTGTAGCTAGTACATCAAGAATATTTGGGGAAGATTGGTAATTTATAATTTGTTTTCCTCTATAAAGTGTAATTTCATAAACTAGAAATATATACAGTATATAGAATATGGAATACGATAATATCCTTTGTTGTGCACTCTCTCAGTCTTTCTTTTCAGATAAGCTGACAATTAGCGGTGAATTAATCTGCTCTAATAATGAAAGAATAGAAACCAACACAATAATATCCCCTCCAAAAAGAACAAGGAAAACACATTATGCTTATACTTACTCAATCATTTGGGTTATTTAGTTAGCCATTAGGTGGTTCAAATGCAAAAACAAATAAATAAATACAATGTTTAAAAGCCTTTTAAAATGGCCTAAATATATTACGGCCAATGATGCCAATTAATCACTTACGCAGCTAATGAATATGTTCTTTATTTGCTTTAAGTACCCAACACTTATCTTCTGGGTTAAGATGAAATACCCTATCTATTCTAATGTATTATTAAGCCAGCCACTCAGTCCTCTGAGGACACACACACACACACACACACACACACACACACACCCACCCACACACACACACACACACACACACACACACACACACACACACACACACACACACACACACACACACACACACACACACACACACACACACACACACACACATGCACACACCACACACAAATACCCATGCAGTACACATGCACACACCGTATGCACCGCACACACCACATGCACACACACAGGAACACTAACACTACAGAGTTTCCAGTAGCAGTTGCAGTAGTAGCTGATCACACATTTATTTTATAACATAAAAGGTGGCAATAAAAAGCAAATACACAGCTCAAGTCAAGATTTTGCTTCATCAGTCTCTCAGATGCCAGCCGTCAATACCCATATGCAATTTCATATTGACTGACCAACCCACTAAGGAGAAAAATGCATGAAACGAGCCACCTATAGCTGTATAAATGTGATGATTGTCAATATAGCACGCTGAAGTGCAACTGCATGTGAGTTCTTCTTACTGACTCAATTGATGAGACTGTTTTGTAATTAACGCTTCTGCACTTTATTGACTACACTTACTGTACACAGTATTGAACGAACAGTGCACCAAGTCTACAGCCCAGCCTTACTGGCTCTGCTTAACCTCGCGTCACCAGACTTTCCACCTCGGAGGAAAGCCTGGTATTTGTTCTAAAACTAGCTGTGTGATCCGGTTTAAAAAAAAGAAACAGTGGTTTTGGTGATTGGTTTCGGTTAGCGTCGCATTGTTTTTGTTCCCATACAAAATGTGAATCAATTCGTTTATTCTCTCTAGTTGCACTCGAGTTAGAATAAAAGATGAACATAGTAAATGATTATTATACCAAAAGAAAAAAATCATTATTCCAATTTACAGCAATTTTACACCAAATCCTTTTGGAGGTGCAAGGCACCGCTAGTTGTTCGGGCCGCCTGATGACTACAACATACTACAACATGCATGACGTAAAGTTATTTCCGCTCCCGACCGGATCAAAAACCTGAAATTTATATCGATCCCAGGCTGGGGTCTGCTGCTTGTTATGCATCTAAATCCCTCAGAGGTTCAGAATGATATGCCATCGAGCCAAGCCACTCTTTTGTCTATGATGCCATTCTCTCCAGTGTTCTCGTGTGTTATGAGTCTGACCAGAAGGGTGTCAGGCATAATCGCCTATAACATTTTCGCCAGGTCTTTTCGCGGGGCACTTTTGCCGTGGAGGAGAGTCTTTTCACCTACCTGTCTGAGCCATTTCGCCTACCCTCAATTCTGCTGTCAGACTGTCCATGTTTTCATATTATCTCTTTGTCATTTAAATATTAGAGTGACTGTGACAGTGGTGTTACATGTCAAACCTACACACGGCTATCCTATGCACTCCATACAGTAGTAATCACACAAATACAGAGCTATTGGAATCAGGTGCGCCCAAATAATTAATTAATCCATGTCCCGATACTATACATTCTTTGGTGCAGTATTGAACAGTATTGTAAAATGAACAGTATTGTAGGCCTATATTGTTTTAACATTAGGCTATACAACATATATAGGCTATTAGCCTATATAGGTCTATATAAGATATGCTACACCTAAATAGCCTATATAATCAACCTTGCCTGTCAACAGGCATAAAAAACTATTTTGCCATTTTTTAGGAATAAAATGTGATGTAAATAATAAATGTCAAGTAAACTGTTAGATTCACTTCACACCACTGTCACAGTCACTATAATATTTAAATGACAAAGAGATAATTTGCAAACATGGACAGTCTGACAGCAGAATTGAGGGTAGGCAAAATGGCTCAGACAGGTAGGTGAAAAGACTCTCCTCCAAGGCGAAAATGCCAGGCGAAAGGACCAAATGCGTGTAGGCGAATATGTTATAGGCGAAAGTGCTGGTGACCAACAGAAGCACCTGAACGTTCCCTTTTTAATCAATGAAGGGTGCTCCATTGCCGACGTTGTGCTGCGTTCGGTGCCGGCGTCGGACGCCCATTCACCCTGGTTCATTTTTTGGCGCTGTCTGTTGCCGGCACGCCGTATTTCTAGTGGAGCCCTGGTACTACAAATCTCAACGTGCTACAGGGTTTAGAAACATGGCACAACACAGCAAAGGCAACCAAACAATTACATGGGACCCTACTAGGCTAAAGGGTCAAATTAAAAACTAAGTAAAATCATGACATAGAGGGGGGGAAAACAATAATTAAGATTAAGACGATGATGCTTTGCAGAAACATGTTTACATTCCGACACACACACACACACACACACACACACACACACACACACACACACACACACACACACACACACACACACACACACACACACACACACACACACACACACACACACACACACACACACACACAGCAATTCAGACCAACTCTCTCTCTCTCTCTCTCTCTCTCTCTCTCTCTCTCTCTCTCTCTCTCTCTCTCTCTCTATCACAAGGTATTGGCTCCCATGAGTGATCACTGATGTCGTCGCTGTCGGATGGAAACCATGTAAGTCTGAAGCCGTTCTTTTCTTATTATTATTATTTCGAACTTAAAAATGTAATTTAGTAGATCATTGTAGAATAGTGAGCTTGTAGGTGTGCTGTTTTCACTAATTTGTGCGACATGAGATGCAATGAGACACAAATTAAGATCTGAGGTTTCTGCAGGACAGCAGCCATATCCTGGCTTAAGGTTGTTCTCAAAGTGGGGTCCGGGAACCCCTGGGGTCCCTGGAGGGGTGGGTACCAGGGGGTCTTGAGCAAGATTTGTAAAAATAATGTCACAATAATTTAACCACTATTATTTTATACTTTGGCTATTCAAAAATAGCAGATGTACAAGCTCACAGCGCGCCACTTTTAGTCACTCTGTGAGCTTACATCTGCTGTTTTTGAAAGGTCTTGAAAAGGTTTGGACATTTTTGAATGATCTAGAATTTCTTGGGGTCTCTGGTACAAGATATTTTCAGATGGGGGGTCTGTGTCCAAAATACATGTAATTTGGGGGTCCTTGACATGAAAATGTTTGAGAAGCACTAGCTTAAGGAGTCCCCGGCTCTAGCGTGAATGTGTTGCTCAGCCTCCATCCCCAGTGGACCACCTTAACTCTGCCCACCAGTCCACACTAGCCTGTGTTTACTGACAGGACTTGGCAGTCAGCCATTTTGTTTTTGAACATTTACATAAACGCCAAATGGTGCCTGCTTGCTTTCTCTCTCGCACGCGCGCTCTCTCTCTCTGTCTTGTGTGTGTGTGTGTGTGTGTGTGTGTGTGTGTGTGTGTGTGTGTGTGTGTGTGTGTGTGTGCGTATGTGTGTGCGTGCGTGTCTGTGTGTGTAATTCTCTCCTCGGTCAAATCAGATGAAAACCTTCAGTTTTAAATCACCGCTGTCGGGCAGAAACCTTGTATGTCCATACTTCAACTTTTTCTTTGTGTTTGTAAATGAATTACGCTGGTGTAAAGTAACTAAGTACGTTTACTATAGCCTAACGTATTGTGAGCTTGTAGATATGCTATATATTTATACATTTCAAAACTTTAAATGTGCATTCTGCATAATGAGTATGACTTTTACTTTTTGGGGCTTCCATGTCTTTCTTTGATAGGGATCAAGGCTGACAGGAAAGGGGGGAGTGACACGCAGCAAAGGCTGTCGGGATCAGGACTCGAACTCGCAACACACTGTCAGGCTACCCAGAGGCTAGCGCCGCCAGCGGCCCAGGCTGAGCCTATCTGAGTCGATAGCAACAAAATTCATTCTATCACAGACACTTCTTTTCTCAAATCCTTTAGTCATCTGTCTCTTTACAGCTCCTTTACCTCCTCTTCTCCTCCTCCTCCTCATCCCTTCTTCCTCCCGGTTTCTCTATTCCTCTCTTCTGCTCCTGATAAAAAAAGAAAGAAAGAAAGAAAAACGCTGAGGAACTTAACACAAATGCTCACAAGAACGAGAGCATTCACCCGTGGCTTAATTTCGTTGATTACTAGATGTAAAGCAATGACCATGCCAAGATGAGGATGTGTGTGTGTGTGTGTGTGTGTGTGTGTGTGTGTGTGTGTGTGTGTTTGTGTTTGTGTGTTGGGGGGTCTCTTCTCTTGAACCCTGGAGCTAAACATGTGTGTCAGGATCCAGGGGTCATTGTAGCATGGCAGAGCAAATTTGAGTGGCATAAAATAAAGGTAATTTTAACTTCAACAGACAGGTAGCCACTGACTGTGTGTGTGTGTTATATAAAAAATATGTTTTACGTAAGTCGACCGCCTGGTGGCGCTATAAAAGGCAGATGTGAAAAATGCAGGGCAAAGGTTTTTCCTTGGCCTCTTGGGCAGTGTTTCCCAACCCCTGTGCCGCGGACCTTTGGTGTGCCCTTTGACATGCTTTGGTGTTTCCTTTGAAATTTGACAGTGAAGTCCCAATTTAAGGACTTTTAAAACCTTTTTAATACCACAAGAAAGAAAAGAAAAAAGACCATTACTTCATCAAAAGTAATCAACAAACTATATAAAAACTGGTCAAACATTGGCCAAATTGTAAAATTATTCTGCAAACTTTGGTAGCCAACCTTAGGCAATCGGGATGGAATATAAATAATCGGAAAGACCTGTTTCGTTAAATGACTCTAAACTGTGTACCGATTTGTAAGCAGCAAAGGTCGTCGAGATTGAGACTCAAACCCTAGTAGGTGCCCAGACGGCTACACGAGCCTCCGTACCATAAAAGTGTTAAATCAATTCTGAAACAAACAGGGAGCCAACGGAGCAATGGCTTTCACAAGAACGGACTCAGAGCTCACAACAACATGTGGGTGACTGGCCAGGACAGAGCTGCTGATGAACACAGGTGTCGGAAGGTCTCATCACCCTAACCCTCTGATTGGTCCTTCAATCTGCACGGCAATAAGCCAATCAGCAATCAGAGTGCCTGGCAATCTGGAGACAGGCGCCACCTCGCTTAAAACAAAGATACCGCACGGAGCAGAGCGATGAACACACACACACACTGTACTGACACACGGGAGGATGTAACCGTGGGTGCATGCATGCCGACACAAGCAGACGCCATTTGTTCAGATGTCAGCAGCTGGATCCTGGCATCCTGCGAGACCTGCTTGACACAGACACACACACACACACACACACACACAGCAACTTGTGGTACCTGTATGCACACGCACATAATGTCTTTATGGGCGCACACGCATGCATGCACACCTTTTACACAGACACACACACACAGCAAGCACCAACAGGAGAAGAACAGCTGTAGTGTGGGCCTGAGACACATGCTGCCCCCTCGATCTGTGGTGTCAGGAGAGAGAGAGAGAGAGAGAGAGAGAGAGAGAGAGAGAGAGAGAGAGAGAGACACAGTACAAAAAAAAAGCGTACTGTACTTAGAGACTGTGATTCCCAACCTGTGGTCTGGGGCCGCTGGAGGGCCGTGGGTGTGTTGCAAGTGGGGCCCCCCCAAATAAGTGGCAAAACATATGATTCTAATAATATAATATAACATTATTATGAAAAACATTATGCAAAGAATTATAATAACGCAATCACTATAATGTGAAATGAACTGACATTGAGTTGAGATGAGACAACAGTAGACTAGATATAGGCCTAAGCATCATTTGTAGCCCTACACTGTTGAGGACCAACACAGGTGTTCTGATTGGCGTAGAACAGTATTAGTTCTTTGCCAATCAGACAAATTGAAACACCTGTGTTGGTCCTCAACACGGCCAGTGTAGGTCTACAAATAAAATGAATATCTATAATTATCAGTGTGTGTATCAGAATGAATATCGGCACTGTGTGTTCGGTCTACCGTGCGTTCATCTGTGTATTTGTCTCTGTCTCTGTCTTTGTGATGTGTGTATCTCGCTTGCTTGCTCTGACTGTGCGTGAGTGCGTGCGTGTGCGTGCGTGTCAGAGAGGCAGGTGCAGGGTGGGGGGGCGAGCCCCCCAGCCTGACCGCGGGCACCGAGAGCCCAGCGCGACGATTAATGACCCGGGAAAAATGGTTGTGACGTGAGGAGAGGATGGTGCTCCTTCTGCACCCTTCACCGCACACAGCTTCTCCGGTTTGTTTCCGACTCAGTAGGATGGAATAAGTGTGTGTGTGAGTGTGTGTGTGTGTGTGTGTGTGCGTGTGTGTGTGTACCTGTTTTCTCAGCATGTTGACAGCTGCAAGCAGTCCACATCTGCAGACACTCCCATCTCTCTCTCTGCGCGCACACACACGCACGCACGCACGCACACACACACACACACACAGGCACGCACGCACACTATGAGACATATCGTCACTGTCGGGCAGAAACCTCGTATCTCCAAGTTTCAAATGTGTACATTTTTTTCACAAAGCAAAGCCCTGCTTCATCATGCAAGACCGTCGCACAAAAGTAGTGAAAACAGCAGATCTACAAGCACACAACGCCTTGCGGTGCGAGGCGTTGTGTGCTTGTAGATCGGCTGTTTTCACTAGTTGATAAAAGGTTATAGTATAAGGTTTCCACCCGACAACGACGATATACTTACTGTATAGCTATAGCTACACACACACACACACACACACACACACACACACACACACACACACACACACACACACACACACAGTATCTCTCCCTCTCCCCTGGTGTACAAACACGTACTGTATACAGCATGCATGCATGCATGCACGCACACACATCCAAGGTCAGTGTGTAAATATACCTCAGGCACACAGAGTCATAATTACTAATTAGTCTCCTCAGATACCAATAGTGCACTCGTACACACGTGTGTGTATAGAGGTGCACACACATACACATACATGCAGCATAAACTAACATTTCACTTCGGGAAATCAACACACACATCAAGGCGCGGTGATTACGTATGTGTGTAATCACATATCATTGAAAACACTCTGAGTTTGATATAGGAGAAAATAAATATATCTGGGGACAGCGGGTCACATATTTAAATAATTATTTGGCAACCTCAAACAAATATGAAATGTAATTTGAACGATTTCGAATGAACCTCATCAAAGGGGAAAGCGTGCAGAGGCCCTTGGGGTGCTGAGATGTAAGCCCAAGACAGACATATGGTATGTAAGCTCACTAACATGAACAAAAACCCCCGCCTTGTACCCTGAGGAACCCCTGTGGGGCCGTGTCTAATAATGGAGAGGAGAGGAGAGGAGAGGAGAGGAGAGGAGAGGAGAGGAGAGGAGAGGAGAGGAGAGGAGAGGGATGGGATGGGATGGGATAGGATGGGATAGGATGGGATCCCAAGAAAAGACATTGGAAGAGAAGAGACATTGGGGCCTTTTCCACAAAAAGAACCTTGGTTCAAGAACCAGTGCCGTTCAACTTTCTTGGACCCTTGGTTCGTTCTTGTGAACTGGCCGTGAACCGGCTTGCGTTTCCACCAGATTGAACCAGCGGAACCAAGGATTTTGTGGTTCCCGTTCCTCGGTGGAAAAGCTCACCTCTGGTTCATCCCATGGGCGGGAGAAAGAACCCGAACCGGTTCTTTGCCGGTCGAAAATCGCCCCAGAAACGGTTCCGTCACATTTCCGGAGACCTGTTTCCGGAAACAGGTCTTATAATCACACTGTCACAGCTGGCATGTGGACGTCACGTCTCCTCCGAGAGCCAACAAATGGAACCAACGGGCTCATTTGGTTCCATTTGTAGACTCTCAGGAGACTTTTCCACAAGCAAAGAACCGGTTCGGGTTCTTTCTCCCGCCTATGGGATGAACCAGAGATGAGCTTTTACACCGAGAACTGAGTTGGTTCTGAACCGTAAAAGATGGTTTGGAACGGGAATCACAAAATCCTTGGTTTTTCCAGTGAACCGCAACGACATACGTGGGCATGAACTGGGGGACAATAGCTCTGGTTCAATCTGGTGGAAACGCAAGCCGGTTCGGGGCCGGATTGCATGAACGAACCAAGGTTCCAAGAAAGTTGAACGGCACTTGTTCTTGAACCAAGGTTCTTTTGGTGGAAAAGGCCCCTCAGAGTTGCAGGGTCCATTTGGAACCACCTCCGGAATCCGGAAAGGGAACCATAATTGTAAAGAATCCTCAAGGATTCCAACCCCAGAGAGGATAGGAAAGGATACCTGCTTCAGATTCCCTTTATTCAAGACAAACAGCAGTGGTTCCCAAACTTTTTAGCTTGAGATGCACAAGAGAAAGTTGTTTGCCGGGGACCCAAACCCAAACTAGTGAAAATAACAGATCTACAAGCTCACAACACACCGTGTTGGGAACCAGTGGCCTATGCCATCGCCCTCCTTTAAGGAGTTATCTTGTCCATCACAGGTATAGCCCTACTGTAAGTTCACTCATATTCTGGGAGAACATTCATTCACGTTGCATTGTGATGCGTTGTGTGACACAGAATGCTGCTAAGCTACGTGCCCCCCGGGAACAAATAAAGTTGAAGTGGAAGCAGTGCACAATCCACATTATAAAAGCATTATAAAATTGCAAATCATTCCGCACGTTCGTGCAAATGATTGTGTACAATGGTTGTGTACAGAGAAGAGAAGAGAAGAGAAGAGAAGAGAAGAGAAGAGAAGAGAAGAGAAGAGGGTAATGTCCTCCCTCAGGGCAGAGGGGTGAAGTGACGCAGTATCAAGGCCTTCATTGTTTTGTTGTTTCAATCTTTAGGTCTCAGCTGGCAGAAACACGAACAGAGTCAAAGGACAATGACTCCTCTGTGTGTGTGTGTGTGTGTGTGTGTGTGTGTGTGTGTGTGTGAGTGAGTGAGAGAGAGTGTGTGTGTGTGTGTGTGTGTGTGTGTGTTAGAGAGAGATTTAACCAAACACACTACACACACACACACACGCCGGCACGCACGCACGCACGCACGCACGCACACACACACACACACACACGCTGTGGGAAAGTTGCTGTAACTGTATATGTCCCCCAAGGTTAAAATTTACATAATGTTCCTCATATCTAGTTGATTTATTAGATCAAATATTTCCCACTCTCTCTTTTCCCCGGGGCGTATAGCGATTTACCAATCCGGTGTCCTTAATAGGGAGAGCAAGGCACTGACACCACCAGGGTTAGGGGTTCGATTCCCACCGGGGCCACCACCCATACTAAACATGTACGCCGGAGCAAGTTGCAGGAAAGCCGGCTTTACGGGAAAGGCACGTGATGTTATTAATGCTTAAGGTTTTGCGACATTAATAAAAATGTGTTTCCGCACGGACATGCTTGAAACGTTGGGGTTTAATAAAGACAAAGGGAGAAAAACAAAGCCTCTCGTGGGATCAACACTCCAAGGGGTTTAGTCAGAGATGGTCCCTGTCAGGGTGAAAAACGACCCTGCAATGTCAGGGTACCATATTTTGCTGCGAGCTAAGCTTAAAACGGGAGGGAGGGGGATATTGTGATGGTGGCAGTGGGTTCTAAAAAAGAAATTAGGTTGTCAGAGCTACAGTAGTGCTACAGTATCTTTGTTTTACCTTAGGTATTTTTTTCTCTCTCCAAGGAAACAGACATGTAGAATTTGTTCAGAGCTCAAATATATCAATGAGCGTGCTGTGTTGTACATTGTAGGATACTTTTAATTCATGGAAGCAGTGTGGTTCGTAATTCGTAAATAGCAACACCTGGTACATAAATATGTTACTGCAGCTGCATTGAACGAATTAATCAGAAGTTCAGAACCATTAAGAGTCCATTGTGATTTTATTTTATTATTGGAAACAAACAACAAACACAAACACACACACGCTGCCTGATCAACCTCTACAACCCACTCACTCAGATCAGCTAACACAGGGATGCTGACAGAACCCTTGCTAAAAAACCCAGGACGAAAATCCACTTGTCCTAGACAATTCGCCCTCCTGGCCCCCAAACCGTGGAATAAACTCCCTGTCGCACTTAGAATGACAGACTCACTCCCTCCCTAGCTTCCGCCGTGGCCTGAAGACTAACCTCTTCATACTCCACCTAAGCCCATAGCACTTACCGTAGCACTCGCCTACCCCCCAATAACCATACATGAAAGCTAGATAGCTTTCTTAGGTTTTATATACGTTATTTTTACTGATTAGGTGCTTGGTCCACCTACGTTATTTTTCCTAGATTGATATTTCTATGCAAATGATGTATTGATGTTGATATATTGATGACCTTGCTTATTGTATTGATCTATTACCCTGCTTATTGTAAATCGCTCTGGATTAAGAGCGTCTGCTAAATGCCTAAACTGTAAACTGTAAACTAGGCAACACAGAAGGGGGGACTTTTTTCTTATTTCCACAACAACTCTAAGGTATATTACTGACGTAGTTCAAAGTTGAAATGGAGTGTGTGATTACAAATACGTCATTTTCTGGGTGAAATACTCCTTTAAGTCTCTTCAGTCGCCTCTCTATCTCTCTCATCATCCTTTGCGTGTGAGTGCGCGTGTGTGGCTGCGGGTGTGCGTGTACGTGAATTTGTGCATGCACTCGCTTGTGTGTGTGCCAGGTGTGTGCATGCATGTGAGAGGGATAGAGAGAGTTTGCACATGTACTGTATCTACATACAAGCCTACTGTATCTGTGCATGCCTGTGTGTGAGTGCGTGCGTGTTCAATACTATTGCCTAATCTCAGAGGCGTATCGGATGGGCGCTCAGAGCGCTCAACACTTACAGGTTCACACAAATAGGATTTATTCAAAACCCTCTCCTCTCCTCCTATCCCCCAGACTCTGTAAATATCATTATCTAACACTGCTGCAGGGGCCAGACCACCGCCGACACGCATCTGACACACACACACACACACACACACACACACACACACACACACACACACACACACACACACACACACACACACACACACACACACACACACACACACACAGAGAGAGAGAGAGAGAGAGAGAGAGAGAGAGTGCCAATAACACATAAGACTGCAACTGCACACACACACACACACACACACACACACACACACACACACACACACACGCGTCACATATTTTGCTTCTGGGGGGTCCCTGGAACTAAATATTTTGAGATGGGGGTCCTTGGCCAAATACATATCTTGTTGGGGGTCCTTCACATGAAAAGGTTTGAGCACCACTTACATAGCAACATACTGTAGGTTTTTCAAAAAAAACCTTAGAAGGATTTGAAATATTCAAAAACTTGCACACATATCACGATTTTTCAAAAATAGCAGATCTACAAGCTTGCAGCGCAGCACTCGGTGCCGCGCTGTGAGCTTGTAGGTCTGATATTTTTCAATAGTTAAAGCACAAAATAATGCGTAATAATACGTTCCCAGTCTAAATGGGTTAAACCCCCCTTCCCCTATGAAGAACATTCATGAGGGGCCCGCAGTGAATCCTTGTACCCAGGGCCCAGAATTTGATGCGACACCCCTGCACACACACTGGATTTATATTGAACACATCGATTTCAGGCTCTCATACGTCTAGATTTACAGCGTAATAACGATACATCAGACTTATATAGCGCTTTTCATGGTACCCAAAGTTGCTTTACAAAACTAAATAAAACAAACTACTTTATTAAGAGAGAAAACACAAGTTAAACAGCCAAAAATGAGCAAAGATTAAAACGATAAACTAAGACTAGAGGGAAAAAGCAAGTCTGAATAGGTGGGTTTTGAGGGAGGTTATGAACGCGGCAACGGTGGGGGGGGGCGGTTTTGATGTGAGGTGGGAGGGAGTTCCAGAGGGTGGGGGCTGCAACTGAAAAAGAGGGGGTGGTGGATCCAAGAAGTTGGCGTCGCCTGATCTGAGGGAGTGGGTGGGACCTAGCTGTTGCGGGGTGTTGCTTACACGCTTCCTCCTTTTAACCCATTTAGGCCTAGAATTATTGAATGCTTTAACCAGTGAAAAATAGCAGATATACAAGCTCACAGCGCGGCACCGAGTGCCGCGCTGCGAGCTTGTAGATCTGCTGTTTTTGAAAAAGTCGTGAAAATGTGTGCAAATCTTTGAATATATGTATTTTCAAAGCGAACGTTTGGAACTAATGGGACCTAGCTGTTGCGAGCCATGTATGTGGCCATCAGAATTTTGAAATCAATTCTGTGTTTGACCGGGAGCGACTGGATGTGGTTCTGGTGAGTTTTGATTGATTGATTGATTGAAGACTTTATTAGAAGTTTGCATAGGAAAAGGTTTCATGACGGTACAGTTCACTGGTACAAGGTCTACTAAAAGGAGATCCATGAAAAGACTAAGGATGTGGCCAGCAGAGTTCAACTTCTGCACATACTGTTTGAGAACTTTGGAAGTGGTCACTGCTCTATGGTGATAGAGCAGTGATTCTCAACCTGAGGGTCGGGACCCCCAGGGGGTCCCCAAATTATTTTTGGGGGGTCCCCAGATGATTAACTTAATGTGCAACATTGTTTGTCTCACTTAATAGTAAACAAACCAACATAAAGTTTAAGTGTAAAAAGGGTTTCTGCACATTTCTAAAGTGACAATTTGAGGACTTTTTAGTACAAAAAATGGGTGTCGCTCTCCATTCCGACATGTCGCCACTCCGAAATTGACTTCTTATTGTCGGAGTGGTGACTCTTCCATAGGGATTAAGTTTAGGGTTAGGGTTAGAGAGCAGGGTGTAACCCTCTAAAATGACAAATTAAATAATGGTCAAATTGTCAAATATTAGAAGCATAAATTGTGAAAATAGCAGATCTACATACTCACAACGCCTCGCGTTTTGCGAGGCGTTGTGGGCACGTAGATCTGCTATTTTCACAATAGAACCGTGTTATACAAAATGTAATACTTCAACTCTTAGTGCTCCCCAGTTAAAATATGATTATTTTGGGGGTCGCGGCCTGAAGAGGCTGAGGACCTCTGCCATAGAGGAAGCTATTGTAGCAGTCGAGTCTGGATGTGATGAAAGCATGGATGAGTGTCTCTGCAGCGGTTTGGGATAGAGTGGGACGGAGGCGGGCAATGTTTCAGAGGATGGAAAAAGGCTGTTTTGGACCTGGGACTGGAAGGAGATGGTGGGACCCAGGATGACACCATTCACACCAAGGTTGTGCACTTTGGTGGAGGGGCGGGGTGACAATGGAGCCATCGATGTTGAGGGAGAAAGGGGAGGAACCAAACCAAGTTCCTGTTTATACACCAAAAAATGCGGTGGTGCCCCTAGAGCCAAAAACAAAGGATTTTTTATGGGTTCCCAGAATCTGAGCAACCCTGCAGGCTCATTGAAAAACCTTTTGAATGAATTATCCTTCTACTATTCTCTCTCCATAAACGTATTGTCTGTTAAATATATAATTGTATTTGTATAGCTGATTGTGTTAAGTTGCTGTGATTATGGAATTACATTTATTTTCCATATACACACACTATAAATACGTATATGGAGAAAGCTTTTAATTTACCCAAACAGGTGAAATAGCTGAATATGGCGAGTTCCCACTGATTAAATCTCCATACAGCTATTTAATTTCAGAACATCTGACCTGGCATCTTTCATTTCCGAGCCTGTAATGAAAAAATGCATTTGATTGAAAGCAGAACTCATCTGGAATGGATTTAGAGAAGCGACTCCGCCATGGTGCTTTAGCACCACCAACTGGCTGCTTTTGGTGTTAACTATTGCAGGCTTGCTATGTTGATCGATGCCTGGTGGATCTGTGGGATTTAGTCAGGGAGAATGGTGGAAAGTAACATTTACGCAAGTACAGTACTTAAGTACAATTCTGAGGTACATTTACTTGAGTATTTCCATTGTGTGACACTCGTTCTACTCCACTACATATATATGCTATGCCTGTTATGTTTTTTTTAATGTAATGTTGAATAAAAATAATGTTATTCATCCTCCTGTTAGGGAGTTAAATGTAAATGGTGACAATGTTGCAATGTATTGTTTGTATTCTGCTCCAGTGTTTGTATCATTTGTGTGAATAAACTCAACCTAATCCTAAAATTAAAAGTACGGTGCCACTCTCCACCATCTGTTCCCAAATCCCTAGCGTCCCCCACACACACACCCATGTTCACACGTACACACACACACACACACACACACACACACACATACACGCGCGCGCACACACACACACGCACGCACGCACGCACGCACGCACGCACGCACACACACTGAAGCACTCACACCAGGAAGAGGCACTGAAAGAGGCAGGCTCATTTCACTGGTTTGGTTTGGATTTCCTAATGGTTTGAGATCACTGAGCTAGGCCCAGGCTCTTGTGTGTCCTACACTGTTTCCCCCACAGCTTTCCTAATGTCTGTCTCTCCTACACTGTCTCCCTCTCAGCTTTCCTAATGTCTGTCTCTCCTACACTGTCTCCCTCTCAGCTTTCCTAATTTCTTTCTCTCCTACACTGTCTCCCTCTCAGCTTTCCTATTGTCTGTCTCTCCTACACTGTCTTCCCCTCAGCTTTCCTAATGTCTGTCTCTCCTACACTGTCTCCCCCTCAGCTTTCCTAATTTCTTTCTCTCCTACACTGTCTCCCTCTCAGCTTTCCTATTGTCTGTCTCTCCTACACTGTCTCCCTCTCAGCTTTCCTAATTTCTGTCTCCCCCTCAGCTTTCCTAATTTCTGTCTCTCCTACACTGTCTCCCTCTCAGCTTTCCTACTGTCTGTCTGTATCTCCTACACTGTCTCCCCCTCAGCTTTACTACTGTCTGGTTCCCTACACCAGTGGTTCTCAACCTTTTCAGGCCTCAACTATTTGAACTGGGGACCCCCACCCTGACGAGCACTACTTGGAGTTGGAAGAGTTGAGACATTACGATTTAGTTTAACACAGTTCTATTGTGAAAATCCCAGATCTACTGGCTCACATTGCCTCGCGTTGTGAGCGAGGTGTTCCAAACAGGAGTATGCAGGAGCTGCTCAAACCCGAGCCAATACAAACTCAGGAGAACTGGCATCTAAAAAAATAGGCCTATAGTGTTAAAAATGCATACGTCCACAGATGAGAATGCATATTATACATATATGAATTAATATATGTATATGAATGTAATGTTTTATATAAAAGTATTATTAATGTTATGAAACAAGCACAAGTGTTAATTATGATTGTATACATACTACTTGAAATACTGAAATATATAATATGGTTATTATAATTAGTATATGGTATAATATAAAGATGTGTAAAAGACACACACACACACACACACACACACACACACACACACACACACACACACACACACACACACACACACACACACACACACACACACACACACACACACACACACACACACACACACACACACACACAGTGCCCTGCCTCGACCCGAAACGCGGTTTTCCAGAACCGGCGCGAAAGGTTCGGAATCTCCGTATGCGGAGCTGATTGTTGACATCAGGCTGTTCCGGAGGAACCAGCGCAAGCGATGACTCGTTGTGACATCACTTCTCCTGTGCAAATAGACGATTCCTCCGCACTTTCACTTTGCACATAACAAACACGTAAACCCTCTGGACCAGGGGTCTTCAACATGGGGTTAGTCACATCATGCCCCTCAGTGGAGTAGTCAAATAATGTTTGTGGTGGGGAAACCTTTTTGTTTATCAGAACGGGTACACATTATTGTGTATCATTATTTCATGCTTTAACTATTGAAAAATAGCAGATATACAAGCTCACAGCGCGGCACCGAGTGCCGCGCTGCGAGCTTGTAGATCTGCTATTTTTGAAAAATCGTGAAAATTAGAATTTTGACCCGATTCTTTTGAATCATTCTAAGATTTTTTCACAACTTTTTCAAAAATAGCAGGTCTACAAGCTCGTAGACTGTGAGCTTGTATATCTGCAATTTTTCAATAGTTAAAGCATTCAATAATTCTAGGCCTAAATCGGTTAAATGTCTCAAAATACACAACATGGATCCAACCTATTATGAAACATTATGTGTAATCTCTCTCTCAGCCGAGGGATCCTAGGCCTGAAAAACGTTGAAGATCCCTGATCTAGACTAGCCTAGTAAACGACCAACTTCCGTAATCCAGGAAACAAATGGTTTCCGGAAATGGATGGAAAAGGTTTCCGGAAGAGGGGGTTTTACGAGGCTAGCTCTAGACAAGTTGCTTGTTTTCCCTCTACACTAAATCTCTTCACCAAAAATAGCCGGTCTACAAGCTCATGTGTTGTAAGATCTGTGCCTTTTGGCTAATGTTGCCCTCAGAAAATGGATGCTATATTACGACTTGTGGTACTACTACTGCTGAGCCTACTAATTGTTACAACTGTTATCGTAGAAACAAGACCCGACACCCTGGCCTTTGAGAAAGGATTGTTTATTTACAGAGTTTCTTTTTCTTTTCTTTCTTTCCCGCATCTGAACAACAATACAAATTATTTTCAGAATGAGAAGCTCAACAGCTGGAGAATTCATTTGGAGCATGTTGAAGAACAGCTGGAGATGAGGACCCACTGTCTGTTACGGAGCCAATGATCCAGTGTTGGCAGAGGGGGGAGTCCTTGGAGGAGCATCTACAGCAAAAGAGCCTCCGCTGTCACCTCCACCATCGCTTCTCTACATCTCTCTCTCTCTCTCTCCTCCCTCCACTCAGTGACTCTCTCCTTTCTTCCCGACAACCTAGAGAAAGATCATGCAGATGTGAATATTGGGTGCAGTTAATTGTTAATTGAACTATAATCGATATACACACACACACACACACACACACACACAGAGTATATAGTATACACACACACACACCCACACACACACACACACACACACACACACACAAATAAACTTGAACCTTGAACTTTGTGTATTTTATTATTTTATTATTAGGAATGTTATGATTCACCCAACTCACGATACGATTCGAATCACGATACTAGGTTCACTATGCATTTTTCTTTTTTCAACATTCTTTTAACTATTTTATTTTCCAGACAAATTACTGAAAACGCATTTTTTCACAATTAAATAAATATTTTTTAAAAACATACAGTATATCCCAGATGAAATAAATAAACTATAAAGAAACTAAGGCTTAGCCTTTTTTTAATAACCTTTGTTTGTCAGATAAATTGCTGTAATTTGAAATTTGTTCTCTGCCTTTGACCCATCTCTTGGAGCGGTGAGCTGCAGCCATGCCGCGCTCGGGAATCAGAAATGGTGTTCAACCCCCACAATCCAACCCTTAATGCAGAGTGCCAAGCATGGAGGCATTGGGTCCCATTTCTACAGTCTTTGGTATGACCCGACTGGGGAATGGAACCCCCGACCTCCCAGTCTCAGGGTGGACACTAACCACAAGGCCACTGAGCTGGTAGCCTTTATTCCAAGCTTGAGATGTACATGTTTTTTATTTATTTAATCTATGCTACATTCTCAGCATACAGGAACACACACAAAACAACACATGCCCCACCGCCTCGCAATGCAAGGCGTTGTGAGCATGTAGATCTGTTATTTTCACAAAATGCAATGCCCCAACTCTTAGTGCTCATCACGGTGGGGGGTCCCCAGTTAAAATATGACTATTTTGGGGGTCGCGGCCTGAAAAGGTTGAGAACCATTGGCCTATTGCACAGCACAACTGTCAGTTCAGTGAGTGAAGACGGAACGTAGGCAGATATTAGAGGGGCAAATATAGCAGGTGGTGAACAAGGAAGGGAGTCTAACTCGATTATGCCCTCTGCTGTTTGCATAGCGATGAATCTTTTATTTCACCAATTTAAATCCTCATGGGGCGCCTGCTGGCCTACTGGTCCAGGCGTATACCACTTAGGCATGGATGCCTGGCGGCGTTGCCGGTTTGATTCCCGATCCGGACGACCTTTGCTACGTCTCTCCCCATCTCTCCCCCCATTTCGTGTCAGTCTAACTGTCCTATCAATAAAGGCATGAAGAAGCCCAAAAACAAATCTTTAAAAAATTATAATAATAATTAAGGGTCAGAGACGTGATGACGTCATCTGCAACGGAGAAACTGGGATCCACAGGCCGCCATTACGTGCCATTCTATTGTGTATGCAGCCAGTTGGACAGAGCGTCTCCTCATCTTTTTCGATCAGACGAAAGACGAAATCAAGGCTTCCGAATGAGTGGATTACATGTGATTAGATCGCTGTGCGTGCAACGAGGACGTAATGTACTTTCGGGCGCTGTTTTTTCTTGCGGTTTACCCCGTCTCGCTCCATGCAAATGAACGGACGAAAACAGCCTTCAGCATCAAAGTAGGTTGGCCGACCAAAAAACGTTCTTCATGCACGGTTTGCTGGCTTGCACTGAGCGATCCGAGCGTGTTGTTATCATTTGGTGCATTGCTTTTTTAAAACATGTTTATAAATAAATAGAAGATTGCACGGCAGTACCTCTGTACCCCTGTTTTTAAGGGGCTCCCCGTGGCTTTGAAAGGGTTTTAAAGGACAACTTTAGTTTTTTACAACAAGGGTTCATATTTTAGATTGTAATTAAAGAATATAAAAGATGAGTGTTAAAATTATTTCATTTACTTCTTTCTATTGTTTTAGAGATTCTTATTTCAGTGGTTGGGGGCATGCGTTTTACACAGAATAAGCCCATTCCCAAGATACAACGCAACCTTTCATGGTTGGATGTGACATATGGGGGCTAGAAGTGTTACTGTAAATAGCAATAAAGAAACTGCTGGCTTATTGTGTCTAAAAATACATATTTAGCCACTTGTACGCATGCCCCCATGCGTACGCACTACGCATGCCCCACATTTTAGCACGGTAAACACGATAAAACAATAGAACGAAGCAAATGAAAACATTTTAACACTCACTTTTTCTTTTCTTTAATTACAATCTAAAATATGAACCCTTGTTGTAAAAAAAAGTTGTCCTTTAAATCCTCACCAGTTTGAAACGATTTTAATCGTCTAACGATAAATCTAGGTTGTTGCAGATTGATATGAGCCAGCTTCTCTGAGTCTTTGATTAGACAGCGGTCTGTTATTGAGTTCAGGGGTTATTATTAAAACATAACAGAACACTGACTTCAGTGATTAACCAATCAGAATCAAGCATTCAACCAAACCATGTAATAAATTGTATTAACATACTAACAAATAAAATACACCTACCCGTTTGAAGTCGTTCATATTGGTGGCCTGTACAGGAGTCCCTATGAACGTCAGGTACTTTATTTTTGTTGTCTCTTCATCACCCTGGTTGGATTTCACAAACATCTGAGGAGACAAAACAAACACACTGCTATGGTGAAAAGAAAACAACACTATAAGAAGACTTTTGTGGAGAAAAGATTTCTCTCTGTATGTCTCTCTCTATAGATGAGAGACAGACCGTACAAAAGAGATGGACAGTGTAGCAGAACTGACCCCAGACCAGCAGGGAGTATGTGTAGTGCATTGGTTCTCAAAGCGGGTCCACAGACCCCCAGGGGTCCTTGAGGGAGTTCCAGGGGGTCCCAAGCTAAATGATAGTTAGGAAACAAATGGACCCTTATGGGTATGTAACTCAGGGAGTGTGGTTCCATTTGTACACTCAGAGTTAAATTATGTTCAATATGAAGTGGGGTCTCAGAGAAAGTAATACCATTCTGGAGGTTTGCGGACTAATGCGTGTCAATTTGGGGTGTCCTTGACATGAAAAGGTTTGAAAACCACTGGTGTAGTGTGTGTGAATGATAAATGGTGCATTTATATAGCGCTTTTATCCAAAGCGCTTTACATAGAATGCACATTCACCCATTTACAGTTCACACATACACCGATGATGGAGGAAACCATGCAAGGCACACTGAGAGTAATTAGGCGTGTCTTGCTCATGGACACTTCGAGGGGGAGCCCAGGATAGAATCGGAATCTCGTGGTTCCCATCCGGCCATTCTACCGGCCACTCTTCCCCGGAGCCACTGCTGCCCCTGAATGCTGAACACGGTACTGTAACTGTATTTTCTACCACTAGATGTCATTGTTAGACCATGGCACTACCAAATTCGAGAGAATCAGTCACTTACAGGTACATAAAATATTTTCTTAACCAAGTCAATCTGGGAAGTGGGAACCCATTCGGTTAAAAGGACTCCTACCATTTTCAGTCCAACTTCCTTGATTCTGTGTTTCTTCCTACTAACATCATCATTAACTTTTGAATGCTGTAGTGCTACAAAGTTGACTGAAGAATTTTCTAAATAGATCTCTATTTGATGGTGTTGAACCATTAAAGAAATTAAGGGAGCGATTTCGCCATTTGGCTTGGTCAGTGTAGTGGTCCTTTAAACATCTAGCGGCCAAGTACGGGAGAGTGTTTTCTGCAAGACAGGTGATTCAGTCCGAGTGTATCAAAGGGTGCGTTCGGAAATGCGCACCGGGTGTGTGCTCGGTGTAGTGAGTGCCCAAACCTAACCCTAACTTCAGTAAAACTATGCCTAAACCTAACCCTAACCTTAACCTCAGTAAAACTGCCTAAACCTAACCCTAACCACACACGTTGCGCATTTCCGAACGCACCCTTTGATACACTCGGACTGAATCACCAGCAGAAAACACTCTCCCGGCCAAGTACAACCGCAGTCTTGTACAGTTTATCCCCACGGAATGCACAGTACAACTCACTAAATGAAAACACTACAACGCTCAAAGCACTCAATCACAGCACTCCTTACCGTGACACTCTGTACATTCTGGAACTTGACGTAGCGCAGTGGAATGAGACCGTCGTCTTTAACGTCGTCCTCTGACAGGTCTAGAGCCTGTGTGGCCTCGCTTCGCTCAGCATCATCAAAGTCCATCGACCGAGGAAGGTTGATGAAAATCTTCACTAGTTTAGGAGCCTGAGCTAGAGACAGAGAGAGACGGAGGGGCGAGAAATAATTTGTTATTGCATCTGCTATCCAATTGAGGGCTGGCTTAACGCCAACCGTTTATCTTTCCTAACTCTTTTATTTGTAACATTTGGTCATTTCTACCTGCACATAATTGGGCCACTCTGGAGCCGAATTCAACTTACCAAAGTCTGGTGATTGTAGTTTCATAGAGAAGAGCTTTACGGGCTGGTTGAAGGCGATGGTTATCAGCAACTAGAACAGACATAGTGCGACAATGTTAAACGCGTGGTTCAGGAGTCAGGACAGGACACCATCTCTGGAGTCACACCTGTTTAACTCCCTGTCCTCAGGTCAAACGCCACCACAAATCTGTGTAGACTAGAGAATACAGTAGTAATGGCTGTAGCAGTATCAACAACAGTAATAGCAATAGCGGATGTAACAGCAGCAACATTGCAATTATTGAAATTATTTCAATAGTAGTAATTATAATAGTATTAGTACTGTAGTAGCAGGAGAAGAGCCGAGCCTTAGCAGACGTAATAACATTAGGTAGTACTTACTTGTTCATCGCAGTCAGATTCCAGATACGAGGATTCTTTGTTTAAACAGTTATCAAAACCACAGTCGTCACTCTCATTGAGACACTCACAGCCAGCTTTGTTGACGAAAGGCATCAGGTCCATCTGAAAGAAACCACATCACTGTCAATGTTGAGCGTCTACTAGGGCTGCACGATTTTGGGAAAAAACCTAATTGCGATTTTTCTGACTAATATTGCGATTGCGATTTTATTCGCGATATTTACAAGGGCTAAAGCAAAAAAAAATCCTAAGACGGAAATTTATTTTGACTTGACTAGCAAGTATTATGCTGCATTTTGACGATTTCGGTCATGTTATTAACATCACGGCCATGGCTACACCCCCCCACCCCCATTTTTTGTTTTCTCTTTTTTGGCAAATCTGCCTCGATCTCATAAATGGCCCCTAGGGACTCCTCAGGACGGAAATCCATCCTCAGGACGGAGAACCTTAACCCCTGTATTTATATATTTATTTCAAGGTAGGATAAGTGATAGTTTTTTTTGTTAAAAGGATGATATAATTAACCATAGGAAAATCATTTCACTACCTTAGGTCAAGCTTCCGTTGAATATTTATTGTGTAATACATTTAAAAAATAAATTATTAACTAGGCTAATTGGCAATCATGTAAATGGTTTGATTCAGTTCAGTTATATTTCCAAAAGATTACCTTTTATTTTGCTTTAGCAATATAAAACGTTTTTATATTCAGAAAAATCTCAGTAATAATGCCTCTCATTGTCAAGGAAATGATTTAACCAAAGAACATCATTTAAGCTTCCTTGAATATTTATTGTGTGTTTACATTTAAAAATGAATTGATTATCACTAACTAGGCAATTGGCAAATGGTTTGATTCAGTTCAATTATATTTCCAAAAGATTCCCTTTTACTTTACTTATTAGCAATATAAAACGTTTTTATAGTCAGCAAAATGTCAGTAATGGTTTTGTCTGCCTCTCATTATTGTCAAGGAAGAAAGTACCGTATGTCGCTGCCTTGCTTAAGTTTTATCAAGGCAAAAAAATGCACCCTAAGACACACACCATAAGTTTCACATGTGTGCGGGGGGCGGAGGAGGGGCCGCCGCAGCAGTTGCACAGAAATTACTTTCACTTTCAGTTTACGACAAACAGGATCTAATCTATGCACAAGGATTTAAGAATGTTATATTTATAATGATTACCAGAACATTCACTACCTGTAGCCATGGAGTACTCCGTTGGAAGGGAAATACACTGTTACGTGCTGTTAGACAGACAGGAAATTGGACAAAATGAATTTCCTTCGGGATCAATAAAGTATTTATCTATCTATCTCTATCTACAGTGTCATGCCTTGGCTTGGCTCCTCTCCTGCTCTGAGGAGATTGGAGCAACCCGTAATGTTGGCTAATCCGCGGTGCGGCGATGCATGGGTATTTAGGAAGCATGATTTGATCATTGATTTGTCAATTATGAACGGATTTCTAAAATTAAACGTCTGCATAATGCTTGGGAAGTCAACTTCGCAGAAAATCGCCAAAACCGCAGCCTTTGCGATTCGCTAATCGCGAGATTTCACATCACGATTTCGGTTTGAAAACGATTAACCGTGCAGCCCTATTGTAGACTACAGTAAGTGCAGAGACTAAGTACAGAGTGAAAGGTCCCTGCTTCATCCCTCTCTCAGCTAAGAAAAACATGGCATAAAAAACATTGAAGACCCCTACACTTGAGGGATCCAGGCGTCTACCCTGTTTCTAAAGGGGTCCGGGGGCCTGTCTTCTCTGGGTATAAGAATGCTGTATCATTATGACATATTAGACCATGCATGTTGTTTTTTAACTGTGCAATGTGCACTTGTTTACATTGCTCATTTCTGCATGTTGCACAAACATTTATATATTTCTTTTCTTGAAAACACCCCAAAAAGAGTTGTTAGATATCAGTACCAGAAAAGCTGCCGATACTTTCTTTTACAGTAAACACATTTTTTTTTGTTTGCTTCACTAGTACCGTTTTATATTCTTACTGAGCTATTTACATTATTATTTTACAAACTTCACAATTATTACTGTATTTGTTATTTATTCCAAGATTATAATTTTGTTGCTGGTTGGTATCGGATCAGTACACGGTATCGGCCGGCACGAAAGTTGCGGGTAATCGGGATTGGGAAGGAAAAGATGGTAACCACTTTTGTGCCTATAAACAAGTTGAACAACATGCCCAACGTTGACCATATTCACACCGGTGCCATCTTGGATTGCGTCACCACATGGGGTGGCAACACGTCTGAGCCTGCATTACAAACCATTGTAAACAATGGAGTGATTGTCCCAAAATATGAGTTTTGTTCCAACAATTCTTTTTTACCAAATCGACAAATGCCAACGTCAACATCCCCAAAAGGATTCAATAGAGGTGCTACAGTAACTGGATTGAAGCTTACATCCACGGTAGCTATATTCAAAGAAAGTTGGGTTGCAACCTTACTGTGTACAAAGACTTGCTATCTGTGCAGTGCTCCGCCGTCATACAGTATTACTGGTTCACAATACAGTTGATATGATGGCGGAGCACTAGTCTGCACAGATACTGCAGCAAGTCTTTGTACAGAGTAACATTGCAACCTAACTTACCATGATATTGTGGATGTACCCTTTTGGGGATGTTGACGTTGTCATCTGCCCATTTGTCATTTTGGTCCAAAGAAATTGGTGGAACAGAACTCATATTTCGGGACAATGGCTCCATTGTTAACAATGATTGTAATGCAGGCTCAGACGTGTTGCCACCCCATGTGGTGATGCAATCCAAGATGGCCGCAGTGTGAATATGGTCAATAGTGATGCCAGGCTGAAAAGGTTAACTCACGTATCCCTTTGGAATGTCAGAGTCCTCGTTGTTCCCCGGGTCGTTCTCGACGTGCTGTTTGATCTTCTCCTCCAGCCCCGCGGCGTCGGCCCCCTGGTACTGATCCACACGGACCCTGTTCCGGAAGAACAGGAAGGTGGGCGTGGCTGAGATGTTGTTGGCTGCTGCTGTTGCCTTGGAGATGAGGAGGAGAGAGGAGAAGATGTGTGATTCAAATCCAGGACATTGGAACTGACTAGCTCAGGAGTTCTCAAACCTTTTTAGGCCGTGACCCCCAAAATAAACATATATGAACTGGGGACCCCCACCCTGACAAGCACTTGGAATTGTAGGTATTACATTTAATGTGACTCAGTTCCACAGACAAATATTGTGAAAATAGCCGATCTACATGCTCACAACGCCTCGGCTATTTTCACAATGTTCGCCTCTCGCTTACTTAATATTTGACGGTTTGGCCAGTTTGGTCTTGAAAATCCTTAAATTGACACTTTATAAATGTGCAGATACATTGTATACACGTATGTTGGTTTGTTTACCATTGAGTTGAGACCTTTTTGTTACATTAAAGGTATATTCAGGACTTCGCTTTCATTCAAATAAAAATAAAATGTGTACATTTTCCACTAATGCACCTGACTATAATGTGCGCTGACCATATATGGACTTCCACCCTGTCCCCTGTTACGAGCATAGCTCGCTCGAAATTTTCCCGTTCGCCACAAAGATCTCCACCAATCAGGATAGAGTATGGCCTCAGTGCGCGTTCTAGTCTGTTCCTCTGCGCGTCCACCCTTAGTGAAGCGCGGGTGCACAGTTCCTCCATTCTGTAAACAATGGCACTGGAGCCACTACATTACATTCCGCGGCAGTTTTAACTGCTTTAACTTGCTATTTTTTAATTTACTCTTTCTATTTCAAGTCTCTGCTTGTATGTTTACTTTATTTCGCGTTTGTTTTTTATCGATTAGTGTTTTAGACAGTTTAACTTTTTACAAAGGGAAGAGTTTCAGGAAGCTGAATGTGGACAACAGGCTGAGAGATGCTGAACAAAGAAAGGAGGTAAATAAGAAATATTTTATAATTGTCAGAGTGCAGCAATCTATTTCCTAAGTAAACGTTTGTTAGGTGGGTTTGTCATTGGGATCTTTGAAGGGTTTGGGGCTATATTTCTTGTAAAAAGTTTCGTTTTAAAGTTAGCCACATTGTGGGTGAATCCGCCCTAAAAACAATACATTGATCTAATAAACAGGGGCCATTAAATGAGACATATGTCTTGTCTATAACTTGTAAATGATTTCAATGTCCACACAAAGGACAAATAGACTTTACTTGTAAGTTACTTCAGCCCATAGCTTCAGCCATGAATAAACACAACGTGAGTCACAACATACGGCTGACGTAAAACGCATCTACAGAACTACTTTTAGCATCGTAAGGTACATTCACAACATAGCCCATATTATCAAGTCATCCTATATTTTATACCTCTATGATATCAACGCCGCATTTGTTAGACCCACGCTTGCTATTCCAGAAAGATCTGAACGTTATTGGTGCATAGTGATGTTTGGAGGGGGTCGCTCAACACCTAGCTACTTACAGGAGGTCTATTGATATGCATAGGTACTGTGCAATGCTTGTTTCTTTGTTCAAACATCCCATTGTGATACTAAAGCCTTAGCGAGGTGCGAATTGGGGGGGTTTGCATGTCAATGCATACAAGTCTGTAACTCTGGACCCTGAAGGGTTCATTTGGTTCCATTTGTACACTGTCAGATATAAAGGGAGACCTTGAAATCTGCTTTGAGAAACACTGCACTAGGCCATTAGATCAATGTATTGTACTGTACTGTTTTATGACAAATTGTAAAATTTACTTTTGTGTCTATTTTAGTCTCACCAATCTAATCTAAGCATCATCTCCTTTATTTCTATACAGGCTGAAGAATTTGATGTCTGAAGAAGAGCAGCTGTACATCCGATCACACTACAATTATGACACCAATAAACGTTGAACATTTGAAAAATATATATGTATATATAATGAGGCAATCTATACACACAAATAGGGTAGGCTATTCTACAGTCTGGAAGATGCTAGACTCCACTCCACTTCTCATTTTCACCTGCAAACCGTTTCCTAAATAAACAAGTTTTGTCAACCTGAAACTTTTTTTTTTTATTACAAATGCCAGAAATGTTATGCAGCTAAACGATATGATATTGCATTTAAATGGGGTTTCATACCAAAATGCTTTAGTGTATGAAACAATACAATATAGCGTTTTCACAATGTTTACAACTTCCCATCATTGTAAGCTTTCAGAGGTCAGAACACATTCAAATAACTTACCACATACAAAAAACATTTACCATTGACTAGATCAAAATGAAATCGAGACATTACAGTTTATGTATATCAAAGCATCATTTTATTAATCATGTTTAGATCATGTCAGTCTTTCATGCAGATCATTAGTGATGGTAACGACTGCTCAGAAAATAAAAGCCTTTTAGTTAGCATTGTGTATGCTTTCTTGTTGTGCTCTTCACGAGCGAAGATCAATCCAGATCAACAGTAACAGCGATGATGAAACAAGGTACCTGTATGAAAAAAAGGGTAAAGAATGATTAGATTAGCAGTCATAATAAATGCCTCAGTCTATTGAATACTGCAGTGTTATTCATTTATCGTTAGACCCGCAGCATAGATCATTTAGCAGCTCCAAAATTATTAATCCAGATACAGGGTCGTCGTCATGTTGGCTTGTGTGGACATACTGTGTCAAAATATATATTGTTTTGCCCCAGACATAATTTACCAGACAGTATTATTTACCAGAGAGGCAGAGCGCTAGCCCTGAATGATCAAACAGGTCTGTAAATCAAAAGGACCGTAGTGTTCGGGTTAGTTATGATGGTCCAAATACAAGTTTTGAGTCTGCTAATCATTATGCTGATTGTAAACTACTGAACTAATAAAATGCCAGTGCCTGTCTCGTATAAATCAGTATCATACATATTCTAAAGCTGGAGAAGTAGGCCTACCGATACTCAGTAATTGTGTCTTGTGATCAAAATGAGAACATTATAATGGTGTAATAAAAAATATACATTTCCAAAGCTGTAAGGCCAGTAAGAGGACTATAACACGGCCGCATGCCAAGCGATACGGTAGCGTTAGTTAAATATAATTGTTACATGTCTAAATATGTTTGCATTTGTAAATAAAGTTGACTTTTTATTTCACTTACCGATTGGAATGTGTAGAGCTTAATCGATCCATGCTGTATAGAGTAAAGATGTTAGTTTGTTTGTTTCAGTTTGTTTACATCTGGGCGCCATTACAGGAAACTGCTGGGCAAAGCGCGTTCTTGTGATGAGGCAAAAAACTCCTCTCCCGCGCCCTCTGCTGGAGAGGAGCCACATTTTCATTAAACCTGAATATGCCTTTAAGCTAATCATCTGGGGACCCCACAAAGTAATTTGGGGACGCCACGTTTGAGAACCACTGGACTAGTTGAACCATCATGACACCCACTGTGGTCCCATGTCTGACTCTGAACCAGTTATGTCCAAACACTTATTATCTCATACCAGGCACCTTTTCAACCAGACTGTCTCACACAATTACAACTGTAGCATTTATCAGATTCCATTATCCAGTCCAACGTATTAACTGTTGCCTTGGAGATGAGGAGGAGAGAGGAGAAGATGTGTGATTCAAATTAGGGGTGGGCGATATGGTGATAAATATTGTTGAGACGATACAATGTCTCCACCATATGCATTTCAGAGATATCGTATATATTGTGATACAATGAGGGAGCCTTATGAAAAAATCCTGTTGAATTGTTAATACAGAGATTCATTTAAACCTGCATTTTTGGTCTAAATCAGTAGTTCTCAAACCTTAAAATGTCAAGGTCCTTAACGGGTCCATTTGGTTTCATTTGTATAACCCTAAACCTGTCAAGAGTTACATACTTGTAAGGGTCAATTTAGACATCCTAAAAGGATCCCATAGTCCCCCTGGACCCCACTTTGAGGACAACTGGTCAGTATGTTACTCCTTTTTCTTTTAGTTTTTGATACCTTGTACTGTAGATGGTTGTACTGTAAAGAATCGTGATAAGATTGTGTATTGTGATACAGCTTGGGAAATTATCGTGATATTGTATTTTTTTCCATATCGCCCACCCCTATTTCAAATCCAGGACATTGGAACTGACTAGCTGAACAATCATGACACCCACTGCGGTTCCCATGTCCGACTCTGAACCAGTTATGTTCAAACACTTATTATCTCATACACCTTGTCAACCACACTATCTCACACAATTACAACTACAGCATTTAACAAATGCCATTATCCAGTCCGACGTATTAACTGCAATGTTGGATTAAGTGCCATGAACATTTGTTATCACATCGATCCATCTTAATGAAAATAATGTATACAATTGAAAACCATAACTATCATCTCTATCTAAAATAGTGAACAAGCAGCATGATACGATATTACAACATTCTGAACTAATTGGGTGGCCTCAATACCCTCTGCGCACACATGTAGGAGTAGGATAGAAAACCAGCTGTACAAGAGGTCCTGGTAGGATATTAGAAAACCAGCAGTACTAATAGTAGGATATACAGTGCAGGGGTTGACACTAAGGTCTCAGAGGCAGCGTCATGTTCTACTTGTCCCGAGGTCATGACCACTTGCCCGAAAAGTAAAAAGTCCATTATGGAAATGATAAGAAAAACGTGTAGGACGAATTCATGTTAAATCCATTCGTTAACTGCCGAGTGGCGACAGTCACTTTGAAAAAACAGAATGAGTGCTACCTGCAAAGAGGTAGCATTGTTATTCATAAATAGCCAATATTTAATGAAGGTGGAAAGCACTTGCCCATCGGGCAACCTGAAAGCAAACTCCACTTGCCTGAACATTTTATTTACTTGCCACGGGCAGTTGGGCAACGGTTAGTGTGCATATTAATACACTATTTTGCAATAATATTACATTACAAGACAGTGTGGTGGACAGGGAGTATAGGGGGTGAATAATACATTAGTTAAATAAATACAAACAAAATTATATTCATATTCTGATGAGCAACACTCACCTGGCAAACATGGACATCTACTTCAAGAAACACGACTTGCGGATACTTGTTACTCAGCATGTTGAACGCCGGGGCTATCCTGACACAAGGTCGACACCTGAGGAAACAGAGAGTGTGTCACCGTCATTAACCTGGACATGTTTAACATCCACAAAAGACTGTTCATTCTCACTAGACATAGTTCATTCTTAATCTAACTGGAGATAGCATAACCCAGGGGTCTTAAACGGTTTCAGGCCAAGTACCCCTTAACTGAGAGAGAGATGAAGCAGGGACCCCCTCTACATATTGTATAAATGTGTTATGCAGATTTTCATCAATTTAGCCACTTCAATCGTCCATACGTAGTAAACGTGACCTCTTTTTGACCTCTAAACCAAACCACTTACTTTGGCGTTGAGAGCTTGTAGATCTGCTATTTTTGGCTTAAGATATCCTCAGAATATGGATTGCGAGGGTTCAAAGTTTTTAATAGAAAATAATAATCCTATCACACAAGGATTTGGTGGCCCCCCTGTAGTAGCTCCGAGGACCCCCTGTTGAAGACATAACCTATAGATCGGTTATATTCAGTGTGAGACACAATAAGCAACCAAGGGCAAATCCAACAGTGCTACCAGCTCTGTACCAGGTGACAACAGCTAAAGTGACAGAGCCTCAAACAGGCAGAGAGCATCTCAGATGGGTGGAACTCACAATATGACACACAAATGAAAAGTTGTATATGCCTAAAGATTCCAGCCACCCTCCCTGTCTTGTTGTCTAGTGATTCATATATTGTTGACTTCTTGCTATCATGAGTTCTTGGTATTGTTACAACATGCCTACTACTACTAGACACAGAGTTCATGTTCACTAGACACCAGCCAATTTGCCAGACTGTCAAGTTTGACTGTGGTTGGCAAATTTGACCTACGCCATCACCAGCCACTTTGGCAAATAACCTGACATCACTGATCACAAGTCACGTTCAATTTGATCCAGCTCTCTAGATGTCTTATAATGTAATATAAATGCCAAGTTGCTGATGAATTAGACATAAATCATAACTCTTGTAGAGATCGCTTATATTGGGACGTTTACTGTAAACGTCCCAATATAAGCAACCTCTACAGGAGTTATGATTTATGGCTACTGATGATTTATGGTTTCCAGTGGAATTTAATACATCACCACACTGTCACTGACTGGACAAACAATCTGATCTCCTGTAGAGACATACAATAATATAACATTTATGTATCTCCCCAAGTTGGCAAATGATCCCAGAACAGAAAAGCAAGCGAACGAAACGAGCAAGTTATTGCTAAGTCATGGCAAGCAAGTTGGCTAATCAACGGCTAACGTTAGCGTGCTAACTTGGCACACAGGAAGACACCTGGAAAGAAAAACATGCCAGGTTCACTAACTTTCATACTACAGACTCTCATTGTCTGAGTCACGCTGTTAACATGTACTTCACGTCCTGTTGTCACTAGCAGTTAGCTGCTAATTATCACATTGTCACAAGCCGGCTAGCCTGCTCGCTATTCACTTACAATGAACCGGTTAATGCTAAGCTAAGGCTAGCGGCGGGGCCTGGCAGAGAGCCGGGGGTTCGGCCGGCTCTTCTTACCCGGCCATGGTGAACTTGACTACGGCGAGCCTGGAACCGGAGGCCGCCAGCTCCGGCTGGAAGTCTGCGTCCGCCTCAATGACCTTCACCCCGACCATGGTCCACTTCGCAGGTATATGTACCAGAGACGTTAATGTTTATGGACGTTGTTTTGTTTATCACAACGTCTGTTGTTGTCTCTGTTTCACTTCAGTCTGTCAGTCTCTCTCTCTAGCAGTCCTAGCTAGCGGGTTTGTGTCTGTTACTGACGTCAGCCACTCCGGACCAATCGCGCTGCTCGCGCATACTGTTGGGCGTGGTCTGAAGTTGCCGTCTTTGTTTTGCATGTCCGGTCTAGAGATAACAAGAGCAGATACGGAAACAGTCTGCGTGAGTGGATATGTATCCACAAGTTTCCCCGGGAGTTTACTGGAGACTATCAGGACCAAACTTCCGGGTTTAACAGCAGACTCACGTCGCGTCGCAGTCGCAGATGCAACCCGTTGTGAGCTTGTACATCGGCGGCGGAAGCTCGGTGCAGACGTCTGCGCAATGCACTATGGGGCGTTGGAAACTCGTGGATACATGAGGGTGGAATTGACCGGATACAGTTTTCAAGTAGGCGGGCCATAGACCGGATGGCACTTGTTCCCAATGGAATGGAAACAAGGTACTGCGAAAAGCCTGGTGACGCAATGACAGGCATAACGGTAATAGTTTTGCCTTTGAATTTGGAATTCAGGCATCTCACCGGTCATTTAACACAGTCAAATCTATCTTCAATATTAATTTAACTTTGCTATTTGGTTAATGACATGTGTTGACTACACTCACAGAGTTACTGATGGATATACTCTGTCATTCATTACTCGCTT
>NC_137822.1:23735379-23777879 GCF_963921795.1 Nannobrachium achirus
TGTGTTCCGTTCCTCTCCATTCTCGCTTCCCCAATCCAATGCAAGCGTAATTGTAATTGCTCGCAATTACATTTCGCAAAAAAAAGAGGAAAGAAAGTCACCCACACTTTTATACTCATGTGATAAATAAAACAAGGTTGAGTCTGTGATTGTTATTCCTGATTAATGTGCAGACATGCAGAAGTTCAGCAGGCTGCTGAGAGGAGTCACCCGTGATTGCAATGATGACGATGAAGATGTAGATAATGATGAAGGACCCAAGGATGGATGCAATGAAGTAGACAAGAGAAAAGACAAGGATGGGGATATGGAGATAACAATGGGTGGAGAGAGCTTCCAGGAAGCATACAGGAGACATCCCAGTGTGTTTCAACAGAGCACTGAAGACTCCTACGCTCAACGCCATTTCCAGGTAGCGCGCACTCAATTTGCTTCGGTTCAGTTTGGGTTTCTTTGTGCATTTTCCAGGTCGGTTCTGGTGTGCGTAACAATGAGTTATAGCACACAGCGCAGCACATATATAAACGCACACTACACACACATATACTACCAGGACAGTGTTCTATTATATCACTAACAGTGTGCTACAGCTGTTCCTACAGCCCTGCACACACGTACAAACACAAGTCATCAAACCCTGCCCCTGGTGTATTTGCGACTAGATATGATGACCATGCAGAGACAGACCTTGATCAATTGTTCTAATGTTTTGTTACTGTCTTTATGCACCTACATACGTTGCCTGTGTTCGTGTGTGTGTGTGTGTGTGTGTGTGTGTGTGTGTGTGTGTGTGTGTGTGTGTGTGTGTGTGTGTGTGTGTGCGTGCGTGCGTGTCTGTGTGTGTGTGTGTGTGTGTGTGTGTGTGTGTGCGTGTGCGTGTGCGTGTGCGTGTAGTTCCATGGTTGTCTGTCCCAGCAGCAGAACACGCTTCAGGACTACATGAGGACAGCAACGTACCACAGAGCCATTCTTCTCAACGAGGCCGACTTCAGAGACAAGGTACAGGAGGAAGTGACTCTGAGCAGACAGTTCTGCTGTCAGGTCTGTTCTCACCATGTCCAAGCCATGGAACGTAGACATTGAAAGCAAGCCATGAGGCATGCAACAACACGTGCACACGGAGAGATATGAGTGCACGAGCCAAGCAAGTGCCAAGAGTCGACTCAGCTCAATCCATGGTAGAGTTCTCAACAGGCCTGAAATTGAAGGCCCGGCCCTAACTGGGCAGACTAATTAGCAGGACCTCTAGACCAGGGGTTCCCAAACTCTTTTGGCTCAGGGCACCCCTATAAATATTTTTTTCTTGCGAGGCACCCCTACATTATATTCATAATTTTCACTCCCAGCATCTTATATTTATAGCATATTTTAGTGATTATGTTGTGAGGAAAACGTTGAGATAATAGCCACTTTGGTTAGAACTGACTGAAAATAACTTTGTACTTCAAGTTTAAAATAATACAAAATATTTTTTTAAGTGTCCAAATAAATTCCATATACCGGTATCAACAAATTATCTCACGGCACCCCTGGACTGCCGCCACGGCACCCCAGGGTGCCCCGTCACCCACTTTGAAAACCCCTGCTCTAGACATTGTCAAGTAGACCCAGATGTGTGGTGGAGCACTCATCCAGCTGAGTGAGGCATACTCCAAGACACAGCAGACTTGTTACTGTAGCTTGTAGACAGTTGCTCTTATAACTATAATGGTGTTGAAATAGCCTATCAACATACTATGTATAATCTTTGTATTCTCTTCCTTTCTGTCTCTTTCTGTCCAGGTGGTTCTAAATGTGGCCTGTGGTTCTGCTATCCTGTCTTTCTTTGCAGTCCAGGCAGGAGCAAAGAAAGTGTATGCTGTTGAGACCAGCCCAATGGCCAAGTACGCCAAGGTCAGTGGGTGAAAAATGAACTATGAATGAATAAACTAACAATAAACGAAGGACTGGATCTGGATCTCTAGCATCTAGCGTGAGTCAGCTTGAGCTTGACATTGATATTCCTATGCATTGTTATATTGTTGTTGATGTCCTGATGTATTACCTGCTTATTGTAAGTCGCTTTGGATTAAAAGCGTCTGCTAAATGCCTAAATTGTAAATTGTAAATTACACCCCTGGACATATGTCGCAGGGACTTGCCCCCAATCCAAACCTTGATGCTGAGTGCCAAGCAGGGAGGCATGGACATGGCAGACACTCTAACCAACTCTAACCACAAGGCCACTGAGCTGGAATAATGTTAGTAGTATTTCTAAATTATATCCGATACCTTGGCTAAACCAATATATCGGTCAGGCTCTAATTAACACTGTCAGGGTTAAAGGTTCTATTCCCTGTGTAGCTCAATGGCACTCATGTTTACTAATGTTCAGTAACCCTGCCAAGCCCCATAAATACTGAACATAATACAAGAACAACAATACTGTCTTCAATAATAATAATAATAACAGTAGGCTGGCGAAAGTTAATTGTCCCTGGATTCAATATTATATTCTTTATCATGCACATAATTCTGGTCTCTACCAGATATAGAAATTAGATCTTTTTTATTAGTAACAATCCCGGGGGACTAGGAACATTTAATGCTTTCGTTGTCAAAAATGGGTTAGCATGTACCGTACAGTAGTTCATGTGCATGTGCATGTGCATGTGCATGTGCATGTGCATGTGCATGTGCATGTGTAAAGTGTATGTGTGCATATGGTGGGGATAAATCTGTTATCAAATTCTCAATCACCAAGTCGGTCATGAATACACTCGCCCTAGCTCTTACAGTAAGTGTGTTTGTGCGTGCATGTGCATGTGCGCGTGCGCGTGCGTGTGCGCGTGCGTGTGCGTGTGCGTGTGTGTGTGTGTGTGTGAGTGAGAGAGAGAGAGAGAGAGAGAGAGCGGCACTGTGATCATATTTCCAGGGTTTGGTGGTTTAGGTTTTGGCTCCAGCAAAGCTAACACACACACACACACACACACACACACACACACACACACACACACACACACACACACACACATAGACACAACGGTACACACACATGCACGTACAGAACATACAATGCACATACTGTACAATGCATACAGTACACATACGTGAACACACTCATGAACGCTCGCACACACACATACAGTACACACACATGCATATGTATGCACAAACATACCCACACACAGAGAAGGAGAGGGAGAGAGAGAGAGAGAGAGAGAGAGAGAGAGAGAGAGATGGCGAAGGGAGAGATCTACAGAGCGTGGCATTCTTGGTAGTTAATGGGTTGTGCCGACATCTGGACCAGCATTCAGTTTGGGGGGCTGTTGAAGGTTTCATTTCAAAATACAAACTCACCATCAGCATGATCCCTACATCTAGCGCTGTACAGTACTACTCACAGTGGTCATTTAACTCTGAGAGTACAAATGTAACCAAATGGTGTCTTGGTTGGTTATAGGGATGGGACAATATGAACATTTCATATCCACGATTATTGTGACAAAAGAAATCGTGATTTACGATATTATCGCGATAATCAAAATCCATTATCCTGAGGCGGAACATTTGCCAAAAAATAGCAGACCTACTCTTGAACCGTACATCCTACAGTTTAACCCATTAAACGCATCTGCGTCACGCATCCACTTTAAAGGTAGGGTAAGTGTCTTCATTTAATTCAAATACCGTAATAACAAAATGGTTCTATATTCTGATAGTACTATGTTACTATAGAGTGTTTGGTCCTTGTTTCAGCGGTGCCATGGCATTGGTCCGAAATCTCATTGTTCCTACCTGTACATCCCATTAGTCAGAATCTGGTGATGTTAACCTGGTGAAAAATACTATGCCTAAACCTAAACCTAACCCTAACCTCAGTAACTATGCCTAAACCTAATCCAAGCCCTAAGCCTAACCTCAGTAAAACTATTTTGGACTTATGGGCAGTCCCCGTTTCAGCCTTATCCCCTGTGAGGAAAGAAATGCAGTTTCAGTTTTGGTGGCTCCAATCAGGATATGAAAACTGAAACTGAAACCTGTCACCTACATGAAAACTGAAACTTAAATGAAATCACTTAGCCTACCTTTAACAATTCTTTGAGGGGAAAAAAACTAAATGTATTATAAGTATTTGAATATATATTATTTTAAAACAAGGTGTAAGAGCTGTGAACTCCTGTCTACAGGTGTTGGTGCAGAATAACCACCTGTCAGATCGCGTCGTAGTTCTGGAGGGGAAGATGGAAGATGTCGACTGCCCGGAGATGGTTGATGTCATAATTTCTGAGCCAATCGGATACATGCTGCTCAGCGAGCGGACGCTGGAGAGCTTCCTGTACGCCAGGAAGTGGCTCAGACCTGACGGTAGGAGGAGAGCCTCTGAGAGAACAAACAGAGATTTGGTGTTGAGGGGGGAAAAGGAAGGGACCAAGTATTGGGCCTTGGGGGACCCATGCATGCTGACGACTTTTATTTGTAGTGAAAAATCAACATGGTTCCGATTTTCTTTTAAATCATTTTATCACGCATATATGCATTTTGTGTGGATGTAGTCATGATGCAAACAATGTTTATAAGAAATACTACAATTTCAGTCAGATTAATCATCAGATGACCCCCCCCCCAGTCTATAAGGACCTTATACCATTTAAAGGAGTAGTTCACCCAAAAAATGAGTTCAAATGTTCACTTAAAAAATACATATACCGGTATTCAAAACTTTGCACACATTTTCACGACTTCTCAAAAAATAGCAGATCTACAAGCCTGCAGCGTGGCACTCGGTGCTGCGCTGTGAGCTTGTATATCTGCTATTTTTCAGTAGCTAAAGTATCAAATAATTAAGGTCCCTCCACCTTGTAACTCAGTCCCCCCCCCCCCCCCCCCCCCCCCTTGTGACGCCCCTGCCCCTGTCTATCCATGTCTGTGTTCTTCATGCAGGTCTGATGTTTCCTTCATCTGGCGACATCCATCTGGCTCCATTTACAGATGAGCAACTCTACATAGAACACTACACAAGAGCTAGCTTCTGGTTAGAGAACACACACGCACGCACACACGCCCTTAGCAAACTGAGTATTAGTTTTTTTTTGTGTGTGACAGTGACTAGTGGTGCAGCACTGCAGCTCGTGAGTTGTTCACACATTGCATTGTGCATGAAATTGGGAGATTGATCACAAATCAGGATCAAAATGGGAGAAAACTGTTAAAAAGAGGGAGACTCCCACTAGAACTGGGAGTATTGGCAGGTATTTTCTCTCTCTCAGTGCTGGACCCCCCACCCAGGGTCTGCTGTTGGGCTATGACCCCAGTCAGGCGTATATCCTGTCGGGTGTAAAACGCTCCACTTCAGACCAGCTCTGATACAGTACACGCATGCAGGCCCGCACGCGCACGCACACACACACGCGCACGCACGCACGCACGCACGCACGCACGCACGCACGCACGCACGCACGCACGCACACACACACACACACACACACACACACTCTCTCTCCCTCGCAGATTTGAAGGTTTGAATCGGTGGTGAATCATAAAATTAACCCTAAAGTTATATTATGATTATGGTTGTATAGTGAAAATAATTTATGCAATCATCCATTTTCAAAACTAACTTAGACATTAAAGTTAAGAAGGGGAAAATTAATACATGATTGGTTCCTTGTTGTTAGGGTTATCTCAAAACCCACGTCTAGAATAGGCCGCAAGATGCAATATCCATGAGATCTCTACAAGAATGGGCCTAAACTGGCTTAAAGTCGTACAGTTAGAGATCATTGATCTGATACCGTCAGGTTTGTGTGCTTGCGTGTGTGATATCATATCCACACCAGTATGCGGGGATGACAAGCTCAGTCACCTCTGAGGAATGAAGGCAAACTGTAAACGAATGGTCAAAATCAAACACAGAACTTCTGTTATGTGATGCAGGTTTGTGTAGTTCAGCTCAGTGTAGTTTCTGTTCTGTTCATTGCGACCGCCAGGTCGCAAGTTACTATGAAAAGCTCCACTGGCTGTCTGTCAGTCAGTCAGTCAGTCAGTCAGTCAGTCAGTCTGTCTGTCTGTCTGTCTGTCTGTCTGTCTGTCTGTCTGTCTGTCTGTCTGTCTGTCTGTCTGTCTGTCCGTCACGTCACACTTTTCCCCTACTCATTATCTCCACCACTGTTGGCCCGATCCAAGCCAAACTTTGCACACACACTCCTTGGCTGCCAAACCACAACCTCATTTCTCACATGGCCCTCTTCTAGCACCACCATGAGGCTGATTCTTGCAAAACACTTTTTTGGACACTGCTCCTACAGATTGTGCCCTAAAATCACGCAAAGCGGTACACATCTCTACAGTCTTGTCATCAACATGGCATCTGTCCCATCTAGCGCCACCATCAGGCCGATTTTTGAAAAACACATTTTTGGACACGGTTCCTACAGATTTTGCCCTAAATTCACGCAAAGCGTTACACAGTATCTCTAAAGTAACGTCATCAACATGGATCTGTCCCATTTCCCATATTCCCTCCTGGTTGCCTACCATTGCCTTCTAAAGTTTGTGTATGCGACCTGATGGTCGCTTATCTCCCGATTAGGGAGTCTTACTGGTTATGGCTTAGTTTAGTTGTGTTCCGTTTGGTGCGATTTAGTTGAAATTGGTTCAGTTATACAGTATGTAGCGATGAAGCTTCCTTCTGATTCACACTGTCCTGTCCTTTATCTAGCGAAGGGGTCTTTAACATTTATTTTCAGCCCAAGGACCCCTTTTGCTGAGAGACAGATGAAGCAGATTATATACTGATTCTTTTTTTTTCATAGACTTTTTGTTTCACAGCACTGTCAAAGTCATCAGTGTTGTGTAGCGTTGTGTTGGATTCACGTATTTTCAGGCATTTAACCACTTAAACCCCCAATACTTAGTAAACTTGACCTTTCACTCTATACTCTTCCCCCCTCTACACCAAACCTCTTTGTCGTAAATAGAAATAAATCTACAATGATTGTCTTTTCGGCTAATGATCCCCTCAAAATAGTGATGGAAGGATTGTATTTCTTCTAGTGTATTTCTTTGTTTTCTGGTGACTCATACATTACAGTGTCTTTGGTTGGTTTAACTGAAACTACTATATTGTGCTAATAGTGCAGTAGGCCTATATAGTTTATTCAGTGGATGGTCAAATTCAGTCTCTTTCTCTCCAGGCATCAGAGGTGCTTTTATGGGATAAACCTCAGTGGTCTCCACAGCGCTGCAGTGGATGAGTTCTTCAGACAGCCAATAATGGTCAGTACCACTACTCCAGGGTTCATCACCACGCCTTGTGTTTTGTCAAAATTCTATACATACATACATTACATTACATTACATTACATACTGTACATACATACATACATACATACATACATACATACATACATTACATTACATTACATTACCTACTGTACATACATACATACATACATACATACATACATTACATTACATTACCTACTGTACGTACGTACATACATACATACATACATACATACATACATACATACATACATACATACATACGCATAGTGTGGTCCTCAAAGTGGGAAGAAGGACCTTCTGGGTTCCTTGAGGGTGGTCCAAATGGACCATTACAAGTCTGTAACTCTGAGAGGCCTCCTACTGTGCAATCTCTGTCTGTCTGTCTGTCTCTCTCTCTCTCTCTCTTTTATGGTTCATCCATGATGAGGTCTGTTAACGAGGAGAAATAACTCACTTTCAATGTACTCAATAGACACAATGAGAAAGTATAGATGCAGGTGATTCACCATCATGGTAAAAGGTTTACAGAATCACACACATCCAAACGATCATGTCCAAGACAAGTGCAGGACAAAAGTCCTGGATTCCTTGGATCATGACGCAACTTCCCATACAGGCCATACTCATTTCCATCTAACTAGATTTTCCACCATTTTGCTTCTTTACTTCAGAACACAGTTCTTGCTTCAGTCATGTGATGAACATGTGTCATTCTGAAATGAATGACAATTCATGTTTTATTGACTAAATTAGGTACATGTGGCAATGACCATCAAAAAGGGTTTTGACACCGCATACTACTGTTACTGTACATAGCCTACTGTAATTGTGCCTGCTAAATGTCTTATAACAAATACTGCCAGGCATATATCATAAACGCTTACGCAACATAAACATAACTCATTATTGATGATGGATGTTGAGGAGTGCAAAAAGTGATTTGATCTTTGGCTATTCAATTATAGCAGGTATACAACCTCATAGTGCTTGTAGATCTGGAACTTTGTTTTACAATCATGAACATTGGCCTTATGTTGTGATAATGGGTAAACCTCTGCCCATAGGGGCACCATGTTGCAGCTCTATTTCCCTTCCACAGCTTCCTCAAGTCCTGCCCCACAAGTGACACAGCCCTGGGTAGTCCACCCAGCCTGGTGGAGATCTGCACTGCGAGGAGAGCGTTCCTAGAACCTCCCTGTTCTCTTTTTTTTATATATATATATATATATTTCGACACACTATTTTCCTAACAGTTTACTGCAGGGGTCTTCAACAGGGGGTCCGGGACCCAACGCCTCGAGCTGCGAGGCGCTGTGAGCTTGTAGATCGGCTATTTTTGGCAAAGAGCTTTGGTGTAGAGGGGAAAAAGAGCAGACTAAGTACAGAGTGAAAGGTCAAGTTTATTAAGTATTGACAGTTAAATATCACAAATTGACATGAATCCAAAATACATTGACGATTGTGCTGTCAAACACTGACGGCCGGACTACACCAAAAAATGTGCACATACGCGCGTACTGTCCGTGAAGACGCTCGCGTGTACGTAAACGCTCCAGGCTACACCAAGGAGGGAGTATATGTGAGGAAGACCAGATAGTCTGTGTACAAAACGCATACGCCTACTTAAAAAATAGAACCGATCCTATTTTTAGGGAATGCGTATCCGTGGTTCGCGCTATCCGTACGCCTGGTGTAGCCGGCTGAATTGATATACATTGGATCTATCCAAAACGCGCATACGCGCGCGCGCCCCGCATACGCACGCATACGCACTGACGCGCGAAACGGCTTGGTGTAGTCCGGCCGTGAAACTATAAGGAATCTATGAACAGGTTGTGGGGGTCCCTGCTTCATCTCTCTCTCAACTAAGGGGTCCTTGGCCTGAAAACATTGAAGACCCCTGGTTTACTGTGTGCTGTTTCTGTATGTGCTGTGTGAAGCCCTTTGTAAAACACTGCTTTGGTTCTGTTACAAACATATTTTTCCGTTACTATCAGGACACGTTTGACATGCAAATTCTGATGTCCAGGTCGGTGAAGTACACCATCAACTTCCTGGAAGCTAAAGAGGAAGAGCTGCGAAGGTTAGGGTCAGGTGGCAAATTACACCCCAAATAATGGCCAGTCACGTATGTTTACCTTACTGTCATCTGTGTGTGTGTGTGTGTGTGTGTGTGTGTGTGTGTGTGTGTGTGTGTGTGTGTGTGTGTGTGTGTGTGTGTGTGTGTGTGTGTGTGTGTGTGCGTGTGCGTGTGTGTGTGTGTGCGCGCGTGCGTGTGAATGTGAATGTTCTAGAGTGGAGATTCCATTTGTATTCACGTTGTTCCAGTCTGGTCTGGTCCATGGTCTTGCCTTCTGGTTTGATGTGGCCTTTCAGGGATCCAGGTGAAAAACAACACGCTTTTTTCTCCTGAAGTGAAATTGACTTGTTTTCAGTGGTTTTTGGTGTGTTTGTTTGATAGTGTGTTCTTAATTTTCTTGTCCTTTTTAATTGGCTCCACTGGCGCCCCCTGGGGGCTGAGGCCCTCACTTTGAAAACCACTGCTCTAACACAGTGGTTCTCAAAGTGGGGTCTGGGGACTCTCAGGGGTCCTTGAGGGGGTTCCAGGGGGCAGACATTGCTGTAACACAGTGGTTCTCAACCTGTGGGTCGTCCCCAGATGATTAAGTTAATGTCCAACATTGTTTTCTCACTCAACAGTAAACAAACCAACATAAAGTTCAATTGTACAGAGGGTATATGCACATTTCTAAGTTGACAATTTAAGGACTTTTTAATGCCTCTAAAATGACAAATTAAACATTGGACAAATTGTCAAACATTAGAGGCAGACATTGTGAAAATAGCCTGTGAGCATGTAGATCTGCTATTTTCACAATAGAACCGCGTTGTACAAAATGTAATTCCTCAACTCTCGTCAGGGTGTGGGGGTCCCCAGTTAAAATATGATTATATTTGGGGGTCGCGGCCTGAAAAGGTTGAGAACCACTGCTGTAACAGACACTCGCAAACTCATCTCAATCTGTCTCCATGCTTTTCTCCAATGGACAGCTCCACTGTGTGGCTCTCCACCGCTCCCTCAGAGCCGCTGACTCACTGGTACCAGGTCAGATGTCTGCTGCAGACGCCGCTGTTTGCCAAGCTGGGTCAAACTTTGTCGGGTACCGTCGTGTTCACTGACAACAAGAGGTAGGAGTCGGGACAGTTATGGTGTATGTTTGGTTATAATGTTGTTCTTTTCCTCCCTGTTATTAAGATGGTTGTACAATTTACAATTTAAGCATTTAGCAGATGCTCTAAATCTTACAATAAGCAAGGTAATACATCAGTACATCAACATCAATACATCAAATGGAACGAAATAGTAGGCAAATCATCAATTACCATTTTTTATTCATGGAATTTCTTAGATTTGATTGTTTGTTTCAAATGTGTATATATATCATTTTAATCTTATCAATTATATCATATCTATATCTACAGTATCTAGTTTAAGTTAACTCACATTTTCCTTTTGCCCCTAAAACTAAGGCGGAGTTATGACATACACATCACTGCCATGGTCAACGAATCAGGTTTCAGATCTGGAAACTTGCTGGACTTGAAAAATCCTTTATTCAGGTGAGCCTACACACACGCACGCATGCACGCACGCACGCACACACACACACACACACACACACACACACACACACACACACACACACACACACACACTGTACGCTATTATTTCCGTAGGAGAGGCCTTATAATGGAGCGCTTGTTTTCGGTGACGACAGAGGTGCGCGTCTCAAGTGGACTTTAGCAACCTGAGACACTGCCCGGCGAGCTAAAGCGAGCGAGTCGCCGTGTCGAGTTACATCACGATAGGGACAGAATTGTAAATCTTCGCCTCCCCGACTTTCGGCACCTCTGCGCGGTCCAAGTGAACACAGCGGAGCACTCCCTACCTCCGGTTCAGCCAATCACAAGCCGCGGCCGACAAGGCATCTCCTATGGACACAATAATCGCCTACTGCAGGGGTTTTCAAAGTGGGTGACGGGGCACCCTGGGGTGCCGTGACGGCAGTCCAGGGGTGCCACGAGATAATTTGATGATATTTTGAATTTATTTGGAAGTATTTTGTATCATTTTAAACTTGAAATACAAAGTTATTTTCAGTTCTAACCAAAATGGCTATTACCCCAACGTTTTCCTCACAACATCATCTCTGGGAGAATAATAGCAAAAATGCCCTTATGTTTCTTCTTATATGGAGGCAAATTCATTTTAATGTACAACTTAATTCAGATTTACTCAAACACAAATTCTTTCAGATGTTATCATCATCTTATAATAACGAATAACTAAAAAAAGTTGTTCGATCAATATTAGGCTACCTGCTATTATTGATAATAATAACATGTTGATGTATTATGAATGCAATTTTCCTTGACACTTGCTTGCTTCTCTTTCCTCTCCAAAGGTATATGTGAAAAATCATCAATATTCACTGATCCACAACACTACATGATTATTGACCTCAGGCTCATTCTTATGTATTTCCTCACATGACAAATAGCAAAACGTCATTGAATTGTTAAACTGTGATAGCAGAGTCATGGAGTCCCCCTATTCCGGTTACGTGTCAAGTCCATGGACAGGTTCCATCACGTTTATGTGATGTCAGACTGCCATATTCATCAGTGTGTGACCTCAGCCCTACAATACACAAATTACGAATCGTTATTCTTTAATATTCAGTTGGATTTATCTTTCTTTTTTGTTTCTTTTAAATACAATTCTTAACACTTAATTTGGCACTTTTTATGGCATTGGAAGGGGTATTTGTGATAGAGTTGCATTAATTTACACATTCACACAAATGTAAAATATTAGATTTTTAACTGTGTTTACAGTAAAAAGAAATGTATGCAGGAAATACTACAAGTTTATCAAGACACATGGAGGAAGACATATCACAAACACAAACGTATGATGTACACAACATGTACAACTGACAATCCACAATTATTGCTGAGTGTGAAACATGTCAAACCATAATTGCATGTTGACCTTTACCTTTCATGCATTTTTTAATTGTTTTATTTCTCCATTTTATTATTTCTATTGTTTATTCCTCATTAAATACATTTTGCTGTATTTTGTTCTTTATGTAATGCACTTTTTAATTGCCTACGTTTATGAAATGTGCTATATAAATAAACTTGACTTGCTTGCTTTGTAAATAAATAGCATCAGGTGATAGTTCCAGGGACAGATTGAGAATGAGAATTAGATAATGATGCGTGTGTGTGACGTGTGCGTGCATGTATACTGCATATCACTCACTCTGTCTCTCTCAGCCTCATTTAAATGTTGTTCACACACCAAGCACTATCTATTCTATCTTCGATATCAATCCACCGAATGTCTGTCTGTCCACCAAGTGTGAAGTGAGCCCATATGCAAGCTTGAGGATTGGTCAAGCCTCACATGGTTATCCAGACTATAAATAGGAAACCACACAGGTAAGGGTGGCCTACGGGTAAGGACTAGTAACTATAATTTATGGGCGGGTTCTGGCCTACTCGGGAGTGATGCAAGTTGGGAACGACGCAAAGGGAATGCCTTGTCCTGTTATGCAATATAATACCCATTATAACCATTGTCAGAGGAGCACTTTTGTGCCCATATGGAAAAGTCCTTGTCCTTGTAGGCCTAAATGTCTGTGGTGATTGAAGCAAAGTAGCAAACTGACTGTGAAAAGTGGACTGACAAACTAGGTGTCAGGAATTTGGCAAATCAAGCTTAGGCTGGGGGGGGGGGGGCATGGTGGCAATCAATGGGTAGCCTGGCATTGGAAGACTGATCAAGTCCAACGTATGGTTTTGAACCATTTACATCACTGTCATACACAATGTGTCTCAAATAACCAAAATATGAAAAAAATTACAACATATGTAATGCAAGGTACTGGTAAATTAAATGTTTTTATTTCAAAAAACAAGAAAACACCCTGCAATGGCTGGCACAAATGGTACATGAAGTAAAAAAAAAAAGTATAGCTAAAAATCCTCACAGGGATATAAAGACATAGAAGTAACATTTTGTAGCGTTTACAGTGTGAATTTAATGTCCATATCATCACATTAGAACAGCTGAGATGAATAGAAGTTTGAGGGTCATAGGCTTTAAAAGGTGGCTGAAACCCCAGGCCGAAGATGTCGTTTGTTTTCCAGTTCATGTTAAAAGAAAAAGACTTCAGCTAATTCAAACGTGGCATACAGCATAAGATTAGCTGCAGCTGCATTGCCAAATATGCCAAACCCTGTCATGTTTGGGTTTCTAGGGTTTCAAACCCCTTTATGGTCCGTTCTTCATACAGACCCCAAAAATCTGTCAAATATCATACATGGGCTATTAACCACTAAGAAAATAGCTTACATGTTACCAGCACAGAGCAAGCTAACCAGCAACAAGCTCATCAGGGCAACACATCAGAAAGAGAGCATAAGAAAAAGATATATCACACTTATATATAACATTTCATAACCATTGACTTTTAACCTTCTGATACAAAATACAACATAATGTAATACTGTGCAAGACAAGAAAAAAAGTTAGACAATTATATAATAATCATATTTTACAAGACACAAGACCCTTCAATGTTGCTGAAGTGCATTTCATTTAGCTTTCATAATTGGCATGAGCTTATCTCAGTTAAGCCTGATTTATACTTTGTCGTACGACAGTGTTACACACCGCAAATATTAGCAGATCTACACAGATCTTCACACCGCCATCATGTTAAACATTACTCTCAAGATGTTTGGCATTGATATGCAGTCATAGTGGATTCTCCACTACACATATGGAAAAAGTAGACTCCTAAACGTTAATACAAAATAAAATAAGGTTATATCTCGTCTTTCACACAAATGACAAAATATAATATCTGCTATCAAAACACAAATTTAGGCGACAATTTACAAAAAACAAATACTTTTTTAAAACGCCATACAAAATTACCACAATTTATTTTTTAAACTGAAAGCAAATGAATAGCATCTTATATAATCATAAATCTGCTCCAGATGCACTGACAAAACGTATTATAAACCATCACTGTACAACACAACAGAGCAAAACCACTGTAAAATCCAATGTCAACTTCAACTGACACTCAGCATTTTGCAGTGTACAGTGATAGTTGCTGTGAGACTGTAATTTATAACATAAATGTTAAGCAATACTTGGCTCTCATTCTCCAGTTCAACTATGCTGTTTGAGCTTTATGTCCATGACTGTTTTAAAAGAAACAGGTAAATACAGCGTGCATGCTCTCTCACACACACACACACACACACACACACACACACACACACACACACACACACACACACACACACACACACACACACACACACACACACACACACACACACACACACACACACACACACACACACACACACACACACACACACCTTTGACTATTACTGGAGCCACCCTACAGTACTGCATATAATACTGTATATTATGTACGATACAATACTGTATATAATCCAAGTCACATAATTGACATCTTTGTTTTTCCCTCGGAAAGTTCGCTAGTGGAATTTGTTGATTTAGTTCATTTTGTTGATCCATATGAATTTCTGCTTTCCATATTGTACATATTCCTCCAAAAGAAAGAACATGGATTTTCACTTTCCATAGCCCAAGTGTTAGAGGTCCGTCAGATGATCCAGGAGCCCCTTAGTAAACATCACTCATAATGATCAAACATCAATAGGGTTTTAAAGGAGATTTTTTGCCAAAAAGGCAATCTCACCTCTAAAAGTACTTATTTTGTCCCCCAATAGATGGTCCAGATAATGCCTCGAGTCAGTATTCATAGTTTATTTCCACCCAGCTCCGCCATTATTGCCATAAAGCCGTGAATTTGAACTCCCATTGAAATCTTGTGTTTCACGTTACTTCCGGGAGCCCGTTCACTTGGAACGGGCTGGAACGGAATTATCTGTCGCAGGCATGTAGCGAAAACATCTTTTGGGGGACCAAATTAGTACTTTTCGAGATTGCCTTTTTGGCCGAAATCCTCCTTTAAGGCCAGGCAGAATTTGGAGAATATTCTTAGAAAAATAAGTGTTTTGTTTTAGTGCAGGGTCTGTCAAAGTATGGATTAAGGCCCAGAGTTTGGTCATAGAAGAAAACAGTGCTCCAACCTCTGCATTTAGAATGCCGAGTTGTCAAGTTGGTGTAAGAAGTAGTGCTGTGGGGGAAGGCTTTGGTCCATTCAGAGGGGAATCCCGGTCTTAAGAGCGATTCTCTCGATGCAAAAGTGAGGATCTATGGCAGAAAAGAATAAATGAATATAGTCTCTTGTCAGGTGGTAACCTCTATATCCAAAACTGTTACTTTTCAAGATTCAGATTCAAAAACAGATTTATAAGCTTGTGGTTCAGCCTCATTCTGACCACACACATGATGTTTCCACAACAAAAGGATTGTGTTTATAGATGAATTTGTGCATATACATATTATATAACAATGAGGCAGAGATACAGTACATCGATGCTTTAGCAAGGCTGTTGTGCAGCAACGACATATCTTATCTATTGTTTGTTTTTTGTTTTTTTATGAATGGACAAATTTATACAACGTGAAAATAGCACATCTGCAAGTATCACAATTTTCCTTACAACTACATGCCTAAATAGGGACACCAGGTAGAAAGTGGTTAAGTCTGTCTGTGTGTTTCATAAATATTTAACCAATGAAAAGTATTAAGAATCGTGACTAAATAATAACTACACCGATTAATAGTTCTGGACATACAAGGCTTTCGGCAGAGAGCAGCCTGCTTGTGTGCGTATTTGTTAATGTGTACAAACCTCAGAGATCTACGGCTGTCTTTCTCCATGTTATTTTCGGGTCCTTCACTCTCATATGAAGCCAGATGCAGCTCTGCATGAAGGAGAGAAAGTAGAAAAGACTGAGCATTGTTTGTTTTGAAGCGTGAATGCATTTTGCACCAGCAGATTTTCACAAACCGCTGCCATATTGTTTTCATTGGCTATGCTGTTCTCCCTTTGGTTGGGTGAAAGTTGTTCCACTTGCCACCAGTCTGTTAGCATTATATAGATAGCTAGCCTTTGTGCAATTTCGAAACAGGTGATAAAACTATAGTTTGCCAATTCAAGGCGTGCTTATAGATGGATTGTGAATGAGTGCTGACCATCTTCATTGAAGATGGGCGAGGTGACCAGATGTTGGAGGATCCGACGGTCTCTCTCGAAGGGACATATCACTTGACGCCACACCAGGAACTCGCTCACCTGCTTAGCCAGGTCCCACAGTTTCTGATTAAGAAACAACAATAACAATGATAACAATCATTAAAAGTTCAGTCACAGAACTGAGCAGCCAGGTCTAAAGGTTCTCTTTGTAACTTCATCACGTTTTCACATCTCCCAGGGGTCTATACTAGGTGGCTCCTCTTTTTTCCCCCTTTAATTTAACCTCTACACACCAAAAATAGCGTATCTACTAGCTCACAACATATCGCAAAACGTTTGTCATTAAATAGGAGTAATGACCTGTACATAGATAGTGCTTACAGTAGACCATCAAAATGTATTTTTTTTGGCAAAGCAATCAGCTGAAAGCAACAGATTGCCTGCTCAGTGACAGCCATTCTCCACTCTGCCACAACAAGTCACTAAGGCCAATGGTCTCAAGAACGGCTTGAGAACACAAATCCTGTCGCTGAAAAACATCGATTTACAAGCTACTAGCGCAATACGTTGTGGCATGTTGTGAGCGTGTAGATCAGCTTGACGTGGTTAAGTTCAGACTGACCTCAAAGTTGATGTGTCCGTTGGCCAGCCTGCTGGCACAGCCCTCGTTCAGGAAGTAGATGTCCTTTATGAGCAGACTGAAGAAAGGAATCACAATCTAGAGGAGAGGTTCACAACAAGTTAGAAGCGGGATATGATTGGCCTATTTTAGGCATGTCGTTACAGTCAAAAATGTTTATTTTTGAGAAAATAAAAAGCGGAAAAACTCTACAGGACCGCAACGTGTCACGATGCAACACGTTGTGAGCTTGTAGATGGGCTATTTCTGTTCTTTTAAAGCCATTTTTCAACAGGGAGGCAAGAGCAAGAGGATATGGCTATTTGGTGGTCCTTGGCATGGAAAGGTTTAGGTACCAATGGCGTATATATGCCATCGCCAAAGGGTGTCGCTTTGCCAGAAAGAAAATTGGCAGCTTGTAGATCTATTCAATTTGGCAAACGATACCGGCATCGTATAAAACAATGTGACGAGGCCTTTGTATGCTCTCTCACCCTTTCCTGACTGCTATGTGCCGTCTCAGACCTCTGGGTGGCGCCACGGAGAGATGTGCGATAATTACTGAAGTTACTGGATGGGTCCATCTGGTGCTGAAGAATGAGAACAGATAAAGACATCACATGATGTCACACTCTCAAAAATACATACAAATGCGAAATACGAAATAATTGGAACCAAGCTCTGAACACATTTCCCGGGTCCATTAGGTTCAGCTCTATCATTTTGGACCAATGAGGAATTCTACGAACAAATGTATCTTATTTAGCTAACAACCCAGAAGGGTCATGTGATAGGGACCTGACTAATAAGAGCCAGTCAGGAAGTCAAAGTGGGTATCTGTCTGCATCACCGTTTTCAAAAGATATCTTCCTGTCGTCCATTTGTATTTACTTTATTTTCACAACAAAACATGGTCAGCAGTGTTTTGGGATGTCTACGTTTTAGGGTTTTCAATGCCAGAGTAGTTTTCTCACCTCTAGAATTGCAAATTTGTCAGTATTGACCTTATTCCAAGTCTTCCTCAGGCGAGCCACAGGACTCATATTCATCCCAGCTGTGAGTGAGAGAGAAAGAAGAAAAGCAAGAGAGTGACAGAAAGAGAATTAACGTTACAAATAGTGAGTTTGAGTAGGCATACTACAGTAGCACACAATACATACACACACAATAGACTACACCTACATAACCACAGCATATTGTGTGCATTAGTCATACTGTATACACGACTACAGCATTTATATTCATGGATGGTATTCTTAAAATACTTACTGATGATGGCCATGAGGGAGTTAAAGTTGCCAATATTGAAACACTCTTGGGCGACGTCAATGAAGAACTCGATGGCTCGCGCTCTGTGTTTCTTCTTCACTGGCTGTAAACGAGAACAGAACAGGAGGAGGATGAGGGACAGATGGAACAGGATGAAGCAGCAGAGGGCAGCAAGGAGTTCAGGAGACAAACTAGTGGCGCAACAGTTGACCCATTTAGGCCTGAAAAATACCTAAAAATGTCTTCCAAATCCTAAACGGTTTTCTGAAAAACGTATGTGTCTATATAGTGGTGCTCAAACTTTTTAATGTCAAGAACCCCTAGAAATGATATGTATTTGACCACCGACCCCCATCTCAAAATATTTTGTTCCAGGGACTCCCTATATTTATTTAAAGATTTGCACACATTTTCACGATCTTTCAAAAATAGCAGATCTACAAGCTGTGAGCTTGTATATCTGCTATTTTCTTTATAGTTAAAATAATGGTTAAAGTGGTGAAAATCTAACGTAACAAAGGTGCGTTCCCTGTCTTAGTGGGTTAATCACGGATGGATGGATTTACTTGCTTTTATTGTTAACACAACATATCCTTGTCAACATTATCAACCTTTTCTTGCAATATTTTACCATCTTTATTTGTATTGTGACACACAGACAGACAGAATAAAGCATATCTCACCATACAGATCTCAGTAGCCACAAGATAACTGAGTCGGTTGAACCAGTTGATGTAAGCCTCCAGGTTACTGGTTTTACGCTTCCTGAAGAAACCCTGAAAGAGGGAGAGAGTTCTGTTATAAACTGGTAACTCTCTTGCAGTTCCACTGTGACTTGGCACACAGCTCTTCCATGTGTTCCTTCATCAATATGACCAGTAAGACGCCCTAAGGGCGATAATCGACTGTCAGGGCGTGCGGAAACAACAGACTTTTCGGCAATTAGGCAGTGTTAATCTGGCAACGTACACACAACATTGGTTGCAGACATGGAGGCTTGTTTCACTCGCACAATCTGGCAAGACACACAGACCGAGAGAGAGAGAGTGTGACTGGACTGTGCCTCTCTTTATGTGGTGCTCTGGCGCGATCTGTTGGAGGTGGTGTGTGTGTAAACCATTTCAGGGTAGTGTGACACAGCAGGTTTCTATACTTAACTTGCTCCCTACTAGCCTGGTATAGCCAGACCACAGTATATACTAATGCAGGTAACTAACTGCAGTATATATGTGTTAACATGGGTGGATTGTTTAGCTGTGCTAGGCTAGCTCCCATGGTCGACGCAATATGATTACAGTTCTATGCAATATAGAGATCTAACGGTTTGATGTCATCTCATTTACCATAGAATATATAGCAAATGCAATAGTACTGTATAGTACATGCTATATAGCAAATAATTGTATTAGGCTACATAGTAGTGCACATCTATTTGACAAATAAATAAATTAAGAAATTAAATAAATAAACCTACATATTACACACACAAATACAGACACTGTTCCTGTGTTTTTTGTCTTCTTGTTTTGTGAACAAAGCACTTTGCGATTGCAAACTCAGTGTTTTAAAAGCTCTTTTTATATGAGGGTACTTGCTGTGCATTCAAAGAAATCCTTGTTAAAAGCTTATACAACACTGCCAGCCCACTCTCCACTGCCCGTCACCCCCTCCCTGGCCGGACCATGACTCATTCAAACATACCACTTTTCTGCACTCAACAGATCTTATTATGATACTTATGTAACACAAGGTGAGAGACCTGACTGAAGATTGCTGCACACATAAAAAAAAAAAAAAAAAGTAATAAATAAATAAAGATCACTTCAGCATGTACGTTCTAAGCATGGCCACGAAAAAAAAGTAATATAGGCTAGCAATAAATGTAAGTATACTACATTAAAATGATCCTAATAAAGTTGTTTATTTTGTCTTTGGGTACTAAGAAGAGCGCTATATACATTTTATGTATTATTATTATGATTTTTATTATTATAAAATATGTTCTGAAAATGCACGTAGCCCACCCATCTGACCACTTAAGAAGTGGTCAGACTGGTGGGCCGCGAACACTTTCAAGATCTTCAAGTGGGCTTGGTTGAGAACCACTGAAGTGATTAAAATAACACCTGGTAATGGAGTCTGTTAAGGTAACCTAGGCAGAAATATTGCATCTCGATTTTTCACCAAAAGAGTTTAATACGTAATAAATAATTAATCCAAACACCGGCTATTTACTCAGGACCAGAAATGTGTCGTTCCACTGTGTTTGGGATACACTGAACAAAAATAAATACTGTAAAATACCTTGTGATTTTCCAAGGGGTCCTTCATGGAGAACGTCTGGATGAACTCCTCAGGGCCAATGAAACTCAGCCTGTCCTGCACGGAGAGAAGACATTTGAACACTCTTTTAGGAGTTAAATGAACACACACTAAAGCCTACAGCCTACCTATAATACAGTGGTTCTCAAAGTGGATTTCAGGGACTCTCTAGGTTTCTTCATGGGGGTCTAAATCCTGCATTTACTGTAACTTTGACAGTGTACAAATGGAACCAAATGGACGCCAACGGGTCCATTTGGTTCCATTTGTACACTGTCAAAGTTAAGGGGAGACCTTCAAATGTGAAAGTTTGAGAACCACTGCTATAATATAATATGTCCCCATGACTCCCGTGGCAATATAAACACTTTCCCTCTATCGGTGAGCAACTCTTCCTCACAAATAAACAATGCTATGTGGGAGGGAGCGGGCGGTCAGAAATGGAATCATTGAGGGGGCGGGGCGGGAGTGGTCAGGAATCTACACATACAAAACTGAAAAAGTACAGAACTATGGCACCACTTCTTTAACTAAACTGAATCTAACTTCTTACCAGTTCGATGTGTGTGAGCTGTTGGGCGAGGACAAAGGGCTCGTCGCACACGCTCAGCATGTCGCTGCGCTGACCCGAGGACTGCTTGCTCTTCAGAGAGGCCGGTCTCTCCATGGCCACGGCGTTGAGCGCTGCCACCGCCTCCTCGTACTGTCCCAGAGCCGACAGGCGCTTGATCAACCTCTGGGTCATCTGCTGCATGGCTCGCCACGAGTACTGGATCAATGCAATACACACAGAGCAAAACCATACAGCATAAGGCAGGTGTCTTCAACAAGGGGTCTGGGGCTCCTACAGAGGGTCCTCAGAGTTACTACAGGGTTGGGGTGCCAAATCTTTGTGTGATAGCATCCCTGTTCTGAGGAGAACTTCAGCCAAAGATAGATCTACAGTACACTCCCCGAAGCGATGTTGTGAGCTTGTAGTCCAGCTATTTTCGGCAAAGAGGTTTGGTGTAAAGCAGACAACGTGCAGAGTGAAAAGTCAGGTTTGCTAAAAACTTAAATCTCTGAAAATGCTAATTAACATGAATTCAACAGCGATGACGGTGCTGTCAATTAAGTCTATGAAGCATCTATGAAGTTGAATCTACCACACAATTCTATACAATATGTAGGGGTCCCTTCTTCACGGATAAGCGGTTGAAGATGGATGGTCCCTGATTCATCTCTAAGGGGTCCTTGGCCTGAAAGACCCCTGGTATAATGCAGTGTTTCTCAACATGTGGGCTGGGGACTACTGGTGAGCCGTGAGGATATTACAAGTGGGCCCCAAAAATAATCTCCAGAAAAGATTTTAACAACAATATAACATTGATACATTGTTGTTACACACGAACCTCATCTGCTCGGGCCACGTGGTGAGTCATGTCCTTGAGGCAGCGCATCATCCTCTCGTCTCTGAAGTCGTAGGGGAAGGTCTCCGTCCACTCTGTCAACAGCTGGACCAGCTTGGGGGCCACGTCTCGGACACGGATCTGACAGCGTTGGTGGAATTACGTTAGTGTTTACAAGGAGCCTGAGGACATCTAGATGATATACAGCAGGTCCGCTTCCCCTGTGCGTCTCTTTAGCGGTAGGTGCACTGCTTAGCTACTAAAATCAACCACTTGAAAATAAACCACTTTGGAGATTTGCACACATTTTCATTACTTTTCAAAAATAGCAGATCTACAAGCTCGCAGCGCGGCACTCGGTGCCGCGCTGTGAGCTTGTATATCTGCTATTTTTCAATAGCTAAAGTATCAAATAATTCTAGGCCTAAATGGGTTGACTAAACTGAATCCACACTTCCCCAGCGCGTCTCTTTAGCGGTGGGTGCACTGCTTGGCTACTAAAATCAACCACTTGAACATAAACCACTTTGGTGGTGACTTTGGCTGAGGACGAAACGTGTTAACCTGAATAAAAGAATGTGCACTTGGGCGAGCCTATGTCTTGCTTTTTTCATGTTTTTGGAGTGCTGCCCTTTCCACTTTGGTGGTTTCTTTTCAACAAGGAGCCTGAAGATGTTTGAGTGTTTATGCAGCGTTCTTTTGAGCATTGTGAGGACCATAAATATTAGGGTTGGGCAAATACCAAAAAAGACTGAAGTGAACAAATATATATATATTCTTTTCCCCTCAGGCCTATATAAACGAAACAACATGAAAACCACATAACCCTGTACTATACTTCATTTGTATCGGTTTAGCTAATTCCAGTGATTATGTCATCCATAATTGGATTACTGTAACATCTTCCTCTACTTCTCTCTGTGTGTTGTACCTACTTTGTCCAGCAGGGGGTCCCCGGAGCGCTGCTGCTCCACACAGAGGTGACAGACCCGGGTCATCAGCTCATAGGGGTGCAGGAAGAGACGAGAGCTCAGTAGGAAGGTGAACACATATGACCTCTGGTGGACGGGAAGCAAAACAAACAGGGACCAGATCAGAAAATATGCAAAGAATTTAACAACAACCTCAATGCAAAATACACAAAGGACAATGACAAAATATCCATTTAGCTCCCTCCCTTCTACTAATAGGCCTACAGCAATATGGAAAAAGAAAACAGCTACTGTACCGCCAATATATTTGTAAATTTAGCATGGCAATATATCTGAGTTCTTTTTGAGCCCTCCATAAATTAGTATCAATGTTGACAAGTTTAGGCGACTGTACTTGGCTGCCTACATCAAACATGCATTGAGGGAATGTGTTTGTGAATGCTTGAATTATTTGAGCTCAATTTCAAAAACCGCATATGGCTTATGCCTGTTGGAATAATTGATAGGGCATGGTTACTCCAATCAGTGAAGATCTCAATTACTTTGCATAATCATCATAATCATTTCCATGTTGAGAAATGTTCATATAGTTTCAAACACTTTCAAAAAGTAGTGGAAATAGCAGTGCTACAAGCTCGGCTATTTACACTATAAATGTATAAAGAATAAAGTTATTAAATATGCCAGACATTCCTTAGTATATTTAGGTTATTTGTCATATCTTCCCTGTGCAACTTAAAAGCCAAACAGAAATGTAATTTTTATTCATGTGCTCCAGTGTTCAGCAGCAAAAACACAATCAAGTCAATAATAGCAATTATTTGTGTGACAATTAATCGTCATGTAAAATGTCACAATCGTGACAGCCCTAGAAACTGATAGATCATGGTTTCTCACGTCAGGGTAGTAGTCGACCGTCGGAACCAAGTGCTGGATCAGCGCCTCGAGCGACCCAGACACCAAGCTGTTGTCATGGTAGCACATCTCGCCGTAGCTGGCGGTGATGCCGTTGCCGTAGGTACCACCATGGTGTTCTTTGGCTACGGTGGCGTTGCTGCAATGGGTCTCAGTGCTGTTGCTGCTGCAGCTGCTGCCGTTACGGTAGAGGTGGTCGCCTCCGCCGCCGCCATGGGCATTACGGTAAGAGCGTCCGCTGCTACAGGAACTGGCGGTGCGACGGGGACTGTGGTGCGTCTGTTGGGACACGGCGTAGGGGTTCTCTGTCATGTGGTTGTTGTTGTTGTACATACGGCCCTTAGACGTGGGCACGGCGACGCCGCCGCCATTCCGGTAGGGGCTGTGAGGCTGTGGGACGTCGTAAGGGTTTTCCGTGGCGGGGCAGTAGGCGTTGTCGTAGAGGTTTTCCCGGCTGGGACTGGCGGCTGCGTTGCAGTACGGACTGTGAGGCTGAGAGTTGTTGTTGTTGCTGCTGTAGGGACCGCAGGGGCCAAACTTGCCAGCGTAGGGAGTGGTAGGAGGCATGGTGACCTGGAGAATGTGAAGGGTAAACGTGTCATTAAAAAGCACTTTCAAACTGGACTCGCCATTATGTCATTATAGGCAAAGTATATTGAAAACCTTAAGTAAAAGATATTCTAAAGTTTTTTCAAAAAGTAGCACATCTACTGACTACGCCACCGCTGACTACGTGTCGCATCTTGTGAGCTTGTATCCAGCAGACATTTGCGTTCCAACTTTTAAGTGCCAATTGGACCAATTAAGGACCGATGCCACAGATATTTTACACACGCGCACGCACGCACGCACGCACGCACGCACGCACGCACGCACGCACGCACGCACACACACACACACACACACGAGTGTGGAGACATGCCAGGGTAAACCCGTGCAGTGCCACTCTGTCTCCTGCACTCTTGGATTAGCTGCTCAATGCCGTCCTTCTAATTCTGTTAAAGGTAATAATAAAATAAATAATAAGAATAAATCAACACACGGCTCACAAACTGTCAAAACCACTCTACAAGCCATGTCTTTTACTTGCCGAAAGATCATGCCCACTTGCTCTAAAGTAAATCGTCCATTTTAAAATGATAGGTAAAATTTGCGCTTGTAACACATTGATGTTAAATCCAATCGATAACAGTGACAACAGTCACTTTGAAGAAAACAGAATGAATGCGACTGCTATGGTCAGCATGGTTTTGTTTGGGTTTTTCAATCCCTGAAAAGTTTACAATTGGGACATTTGAGTTACTACATCCCACAGTACTGAAATGTTGTAATTTTCTAGATGGAACTGTGAGTGTAAGGCCTGATTATAAGCTGGGATGACTAAATGGCAGTTTGAATTTGACGTTTAAAGCAAGGAATTTAGGCTCCTTTTGTTTGTAAACTTTGAAAAATTACAGTCTTTGCGTGTAAGTTTGATGTGGCAAGTAAAAATGTAGGAAAAGATATCCATGCATCATGGTTTACTTCAAAGTGGAGGCCAAAGTCACATTGTTGCATGTGCCCACTAGATTTCTCTCCTTTCAAGATAGTTTTGAAAACATGGGAGAATATAACTTTCAAACATGAATATCCCCATAAACTTTTGCATTCATGCATCATGTTTTTTTTTCCAAGACCCAAAACTGTGTGCGTGTGCATCCTTCAATCCGTTGTTCCTGTTGTTTGGGAACCCAAAACATAAAACAAGTCTGTCCCACTCAGACAGGTCTGCACATTCTCCCATAAAAAAGACTAAACTCAATCTGCTTGGCTCCAGAGCTGAAGACATCCAAGAATTCCAACTTTAATCTATTCAACTTCAGCCAGATTTTAGACCAAAATCCCATAATGTGGTTTTAAATGGTAGCTGGCTGTGTTGGGGCCTGTTTAGAACAGAAGCATATGGGGGATGTCTTTAACAATAGAGGTATTATCCAGCCTGTCACGGTATTAACGACCACACAAAGACCCCAGGAAGAGACCAGACCAGATCAGACCAGATCACAAACTCACTCACTCGCTTCACCGTCATGATATCCATGTGTCCGTATTGACATGACGGAGTATGTCAGTGGACATTTCAGTCATTCTAAAAACATTTTTTCATATAATTTTTTGGGGACAGGTGGAAAACATGTACTGTGTGCCCCAAAAAAAACATATTCAATATTGATATTCAATCACAAATTCTTGTTATCTTTTCATTGGTTATATTAACTCTGATCTACACAATCAAAGTGCTTTGTGACGCAATGTGTTTGACAACTTGTAGATTCCAATTTTGCAACTACAAAAAGTGAAGGGAAAAAATGTAAAATGAAATATGGAGATACAAGGTTTCTGCCCAACAGTGACAACATGCTTTGTGCAGTGAGTTAGAGCATTATAGCATACTAGACGGCCCAGCGTCTAGTCGGCGACCTGGCCAACTCGGAACAATGTAAATAGGGAATGAATGCCCCGCCCTTTAATGCAAACCCCATTATACCTGTTTTCATAGGACCCGTTTTGACCATCTGTCTGCCTGTGTCCATTTATGCCCATATATGGAGATATCTGTATCTGTCTGTCTGTCTGTCGGCGTCCATTTTATGTCCATATATGGAGATCACTGCAGTTATAGTTCTGGGTCCATTTTATGCCCATATATGGAGATATCTGTCTATCTGCGTCCATTTTATGCCCATATATGGAGTATCTGTCTGTGCCTCCAACTGTGTTGCAGACACAGTGCCGGTTCCCCCTTTAATGCAAACCTCATTATACCTGTTGTCATAGGACCCGTTTTGAACATCTGTTTGCCTGTGTCCATTTATGCCCATATATGGAGATATCTGTATCTGTCTGTCTGCGTCCATTTTATGCCCATATATGGAGATCTTTGACCATCTGTTTGCCTCTGTCCATTTATGTCCATATATGGAGATATCTGTATCTGTCTGTCTGCAATCCATTTTATGCCCATATATGGGGGCATTCATTTTATGCCCATATATGGAGAACGCGTGTGCCCGTGGGACGAACGGTTCTCGAGATACGCGGATTACATACATACATACACAATCACAGAGATTTTTTGTTGACTCATGTGGCGTACGTGATGTCAGAGCCTTTTATGAAGTGATGTCACAATGAGTCAGAGCTTTCGCCGATTATTATGCCATGCCATCTTGAAGTCACTGACTGTGAATGTGCTATGGGTTTACAGCAGATTTAAAGGGTTCTCTCACTGACCTGCTGGTGATCTTGTGGTTTGGTTTGAATAAACCACAGTGTCTTATTTCTACACACAGAGATGAAAGGACTTTTCAGAACATAAACCCTAAACTTTCCTGCAATTACATTTATATTTACCCAGAGAATTGCTCTCCACAAAAAGCTTAAGTATTTTAATTTAAAGCCTAATGTCTAATGCATGATCTCTACAGTGCACTGCCACACACACACACACACACACACACACGTCCAAGTCCAAGTACGAAGTCCAAGTACTTTTGACTGATTCATACTTGAAGCTGTGCATGTCACAGCACAATGCGTTGTGAGTTTGTAGATCAGCTATTTCTAGTGCGCTACACCCGAAACTAAGTATAATTCAAGCCAACTTATTCCTGCACCGACAAAGCTGTTAGTGCACCATAAGCCAAAGTGTAACCACCTTGAACCCTTGGTCACCTTCACGGTTAGCCAAATATCGACAAGACGACTGGGCCACAAGATCAGTGCTACTGTGCTGCAAAAGTAAATTCCTGGTACTAATGCGATTCCGTTCAGGGGGCATGCATGGCCAACCTGTGGCAGTTCAGAGTGGGCCTGTTCCAGAGAAGCACACATGTGACCACACTGCCTTTGGTCCTCAGCAATCAGCAGTGGCTGGGAAGTAGTGCTGTCACAATTATTACATAATCGTCTAATAATCGCAATTATTTGAGGTAATCGCAGTTATTTTACATAATCGTCATAATCGTTTCCATGTTCACTTTCAAAAAGTAGTGGAAATAGCAGATCTACAAGCTCACAACGCGTCGCATCGCGACGTGTTGTGAGCTTGTAGATCGGCTATTTCCACTATCAATGTTCTTTTTTAAGTATAAAATTGTCAAATATGTCAGTAATTTCTTTTTAGATTTACGTTATGTGTCATGATTGCCATGTGCAACTTCAAAGCCTAAAAGCCAAACAGAAATGTAATTGTCAACGACAAATACACAATTAAATCATTAATCGCAATTATTTGAGGGACAATTAATCGTCATGTAAAATGTCATAATCGTGACAGCCCTAGTGGGATGTAACAAAGCACATTTCCTCAAGTGATTGTACTTAAGTACAATGTTGAGGTATCTTTTACTTTACTGGAGTATTTACAATTTTATTCAATATTTTTACTTCTACTCCACTATATCTCAGAGGACAATATTGTACTTTTACTACCCTACAATTACATAACTTGAGTTACTAGTTACTTTTGGTTTTGATTATTGTTACAAAACATACATCTTCAGCTTCGCATTATGAGCTTGTAGATCTACTATTTTCAAAAGATTTTTAGACATTACACATTTGAGAAACTTGTGAAACAGGACAGTCTGCAGTACAGTATTGAGTAAGTACTTTCTACTTATTTGGTTCTTTAAGTACATTTTGATGCCAAATGCCAATACATTTATTTTATACTTTTACTCAAGTAAATTTAGAATTCCGGACTTTTATTTGTAACAGTGTTGTCAGTGTATTTCTACTTTGCAGTATTGATACTTTTACTTAACAAATGTGAGTGAAAGAACCAAGTTGGATGGGATTATCACAGTCATCCCCATGTTCCCTCATTAATAGTTTCCCCATCCCAAATAGGCCATCATTTAAGAACACATCCCAGATCTTTGTTTGTGACGCAATACTTTCTTAAGTTATTTCTAATGAATTTGTTATTAGACCTGACAACAAACAAGCAAGTGAATTGGGGCCGAACTCAATCACACATGAAACTGTCCCGATATGTAGTTTGTCCTTGTCCGTTCTAAAGAGACTAGCCCGGACTAATGACATTAACTACAGCACGTACACCATTACAGATGAAGGCGCACCAGAGTGCATTAATAGAAATCCAATGTAAGAAGTCCTTCTCGCCATTTGTGCCATATCTATGCCAGCTGGATTTAGGCAAACTAATACAGAAACCGAAAGCTTAAGATCTCCTCATGTCACTAACTATTTGTATGCTGGATTTAGGAAAACTAAAATAGAAACTAAAAGTAACAGTAGATAGATCATACCAAATATCACAACCATTGTTTTGTGAATTTGTGGGCCTAATCAGTGGGGTCAGCTTAGGTCCTACAGTATGTTCCCTCAGCTTCAGAGCCAGCCTTTCAATGTCATGGTATGCAAAATTCTGCCCCCAGCATCTACCAGATGGAGACACTACTTCTTCTAGTTTTGTACTATTTGTCCTCGCCATCACAGTGCCAACCATAGACATAAAAAGCTAGATGCCTCATCCGCCACAGTTCATAGGAGCGACGTGCAACAACTGGAGGCCGGACGTCCAGGAGTGCCGGAGACCATTTTCCGGGACTTAAATTATACAGAGCTTTATTGGCACGTCTCCATCCAGTGCAGATGTTGCGTGACTCTGTCAGTGTATCAAAAAGGCTACTGGGTTAAGGTAGACCGAAGCTTGTGATTGGCTGCGCGGAGGTGACGAAAGTCTGGGGGACGGAGATACACCTAAACCTAAACTTAACCCAACACTGGTGAATGCTAACCTGCCGACGCTGGTGAGTGCTAGCCTGGTGAAATGCTAACCAGCCGACGCTGGTGAATGCCAAGCTGGTGAATGCCAAGCTGGTGAATGTTAAACTGGTCGGACCAATGGTGCTTAACCCAGTTGCTTTTTTGATACACTCGGACTTAAAGACCTGCAAAAAATACTCTCCCCACGAGGCATATGCCCAGAACCTTTCTATGTCTATGGTGTGAACTCACTACTGGCGCGCAGGTCAGAGGGCCGCATTAACAGAGCATTAGTCTCGTTGGGTGTTATTCGGCTCTGCAACGTTTTGCTGTTTCGCAAAAACCAGGAAGAGTGTCTCAGTGTCTTTCAACTCACCAGTCACCTTTGTTTTGGTGAGTAGCAAAACTGTATTTGTTATTTTTGGACCAGACAAGAGTGTGCGCAGGCTTTCCTGCCGGCGCACCGGATGGTTACTGACATAGCGTTAAGGAGAACTCTTTCAAACGCTTTACGGACCAGAGCTAGCTGTCGACCAGGTTTGGTTTCCTGGTTGTCCCTACATAAACCTACATAAACAGGTGCAACAGGTTTGAAAGGACTTTAAAAGCCTCGAAGTCCTCGCATTGTACAACAAAGTGCTTATCACAGCTAGATTGTCAGTGGGACAGATTACTGATTGTACACTATAGCCGTTCACTACTGATAACGGGAAAAAAACTAAATAATCGTAAGTAAAAATGAGCAAGTAAAACACTTCCAGCTAACCGGTTGCAGGGGCGTCACACCAAATTCTGGGCCCTGTGGGTACAAGGATTCACTGCGGGCCCCCCATGAATGTTAAACTACTGAAAAATAGCAGATATACAAGCTCACAGTGCGGCACAGAGTGCCGCGCTGCGAGCTTGTAGATCTGCTATTTTTGAAAAAGCGTGAAAATGTGTGCAAGAAACTTATGTTTCTATGTCAGTGGTGCTCAAACGTTTTCATGTGAAGGACCCCCAAGATGATGTGTATTTGGCCACAGCTAGACCCCCATCTCAAAATATTTAGTTCCAGGGACCCCTCCCCGGAAGCAAAATTTTAGTTACAAATGTTCGCTTAAAAAATACATATTCAAAGATTTTTACGACTTTTCAAAAATAGCAGATCTACAAGCTCGCAGCGCGGCTGTGAGCTTGTATATCTGCTATTTTTCAATAGCTAAAGTTACTATAGGGCCCCTCCACCTTGGGCCCTAGTAACTCAGTCCCACTTTCCTACCCCTTGTGACGCCCCTGACCGGTTGTATAACCTCTCCCAGTAGCCTACTGCCATGCAGAACAGGCCATATCAGAGCAGATAAAGAGCAATTAAAGTCACTTTTATGAGCCGTTCAACTTTGCACCACAAACTTCACCCCATGCATGCACTTCTGGTTCCAATGTGTCAGGTGGTGTTATGTACCGAAACTGAACTGCTGAATGAGAACAATCTGTCTTATTGCTGACACGTACAAAGAGAATCCTGAATGCTGCCTAAAAACAAAGACAAATAAACAGTGTTTATACTGGTCTTACACCAACATTCAGAGTGGTTTGCAGCATGAGGCGTTATTTTGCTTTATACCTGACGACCGACAATGAGTCAAGAGTGACACACCTGAACTTGTGCCACTCTCAAGCTAAACTCAACACTGGTATTATTTTATTGTGTAAGAAAGAGGTGGAAAAAAAACTATATGTATGCATGTATATATATATATATATATATATATATATATATATATATATATATATATATATATATATATATATATATATATATATATATATATATATTCTTCTTTTTAAAGTGCATTGTTGCACTCTGAATGTATTTGTTTCTATTCTTTAAAGCACTTTGAATTGCCTTGAAATATGAAAGGTGCTGTATATATAAAGTTGCCTTGCCTTGCCTATGAGAGACCCAGTGTGCTGGACTGGTACAATATTAACCCAGACACATGAGATACAACACGTTCCTAAAGACGTGTTATCTCCATCTCTCTCAATTCAAAGAGGCTTTATTGGCATGAGAAAATCATTGCCTGGTTACCATAGCAAAAGTGGAACAAAGCAATCAAAACAAAGGAAAATGTGTACATTTGGACATGAATAAAGAATATGGTGCGCTGTAACAGTTACAGAACTGTTACATTGCAACTTACAAGAACATGTTAATTGTGAATTCGCTGTCACAATAGTTATACATCCACTTAGGAAATGGGCTTAGCTTGGGATAAACCTTTGAAACGGATGACAGCAGCAATTCCATGTTTTGCATTCACTTTGTATACAACCTCTACCTCTCGGTCTCTCTCTCTCTCTCTCTCGTGAAACCCATTTATGTCTGTCTGACTTTCTGTCTGTCTCTCAACATCAGAGGCAACCATGAGCCATCATCAAATTATTAAGGACAACAGACAGCATGTCGGAATGGAGAGAGCCTCCCATTCACAACATACTGTCACACAGGTCCTACTAGCCTACTAGTTTGTCCATATCTAACCCCACATCTCTCTGGCATGCACAGTTGCACATTGGGTGGATCCTGGAGTTTTTAATCACGTATGGTCACGGTTCATATACGTTTAAAATCCTACAATCTGACTGTGTTTTCTGTAAAACACACATTCTGTTCACACACACACACACACACACACACACACACACACACACAACACACACACACACACACACACACACACACACACACACACACACACACACACACACACACACACTCTTTTAGTCAAGAGTGTCTGACTCATGCCAGTAAAAGCAGTTTACCACCAAACCCACTCAGGCCATCACAGTTCACAGGAACACCAGTCTAATTATAACCACATGCTGCATGTAAACAATAACAAAAACAATGGTGGAATCATGCGGGTGCACTGCATTCAGTTCATTAAGTTACAGCGGATAATTAACAGTCACTCCTACTAGTTGAGGGTTTTGCAAAAACGTGAAAGTTAACGGCCGCGGTATTTATAATAAATGCAAAAGGAAAACTAAAGAATGTCGAAATTAAACATTTAAGAAACATTTGCAACTCTTGAGAGTGAACAAATGTGGTTACATTTATCAGAAATTAAAATAACACCGAGGAATGGACTCTAAAACGTAAGTATAACCGAGGCAGCCATTTCATAAACTTACCTCCCTGCGATAAGTGAATGCAAACCCTGTCCAAGAAGTTGTTTTAAATCCGCAGTCCAAAGTGAACGACTAATTATTATTATGACGTGATAATGATCCTGTAATGGTTTTGAAACACGGAGACACGCAGCAGCACGAGCAGCGCGCACTGTCTGCAGGCAGGCAGCGTGAAACAATGTATCTGATCTGAATGAAATGAGAGAGACGGAGTCGTTTGAACTAATGACTTCCAGAGAGCCGGGAAAAGCAGCCAATCGGCTGCCGGGGGTCGTGTCCGCGGTCGGCTCCGATAACCAATCATCGGAGACATGGTGGAAAATCGAAATCTTTCACAGCTCTGATTGGCTCGTTCGCCCTTCCATCGAGTAGGGGGTTTTCTTTTCTTTCTTTTTTTCTCCTCTTTTTCTTTCTTTCTCTTTTTTCCCCCAACAATGTTTTTCTTTGGGGAGGTGAACGTGTAGAGTTTCTTCTCTTTTCTGTTCACGAGGAGGGTGTGTAACTCACACCCCGTGACCTACAAATTACAGTATGCTATAAAACTTGTTTTTACCCATGAAGAATATAAAGCAGTGATTTCTCTTTTATTATTATTATTATTAATTTTATTTGGACACCCAATCATTTGAATTTGATATCTCTGTGACCCCAATCTACAATGTAACATTACATAACATCCTCACTGTTAAGCTATTTAACTCTGAGAGTACAGAACCAAATGGATTGATTGATTGATTGATTGATTGATTGATTGATTGATTGAAGAATTTATTAGAAGTTTGCAATAGGAAAAAGTACGGTTTCATAACAGCACAAATCACTGCTACAAGGTCAACCAAAAGGAGATCCTAAGTAAGCTTTACGGCTTATTTACACAGGAACCACTTTAGCCTATCTCATATAACTTTAAGATAACATCAATTACAAAAGCAGAAAAATGTGTGTGGGGGGGTGGAAACATGGGGGCTTTTAGTCTATTTATAAGTCTCAAGTAGTCTGAAGGTGACTTTTCAGACCAATTTTGAAGGAGGCTAGGGATTTGCACTCCTGTAAGGCCTGCGGTAGAGCGTTCCACATGTTGGTGGTATAACTGGAGAACAAATTAGAGCCTTTTTTAGTGTTAAATCTAGGTTGAACATGATTAGTGGAGCTGCCTCTGTTGTTGTGATTGTGGACATCCTTGACCTTTAGGAAGTAGTTTGTCAGAAAAATAAATACATGTAATATCGACATGCCCACTCTTCCTGGGTGCCCACTTTTCTTCCTGGGTGCCCACTCTTCCTGGGTGCCCACTCTTCCTGTAGCCTATCCAACACCACGCATGCACTGTGTGACAATTATAGCAAGTGGGCTCAGGTTGTAGCCTACTCTCCACCCAAGAAGCATTATGCTCAGCTCGTCAGCCAGCACTCATACACCATTCAGTCCATCCATCCCAGGGTTACATAAACATCTACTTACATAAACATGGAGGTTGATTGACAATGAAGCACTGCCAGTTGTGGGCGGCATTGACTTTTTTTGAACGCCTCTTACAGTCTGACACATCGCTGTTGAGGCGAGGAGAGAGCTGAACCGTGAGTGTTGCAGGTCTGAAGAGGTCAGACTCCTACACCATCATAGCAGCCAGCAACGCACCATCCCACCTCAGTCAAATCAATCCCCAACGTCAGTTTATTTTTATACCGCAGAGAGTGTACAAAATGTCTCTCATCAGAGTTTTATATATTATCACTGAGGATTCCTCTGTATATCCTCGCATGACTTCCGGTGTTGCAGCTGTGGGGTGGATGAACACAAAGTTACATTAAAGTTATGTTATGTCGTGTACATCATGCTATACATTCAAGAAAGTGCGTGAGTGTGTGAGTGTGTGTGTGTGTGTGCGTGTGTGTGTGTGTGTGTGTGTGTGTGTGTGTGTTTTTGATTGATTGAAGAATTTATTAGAAGTTTGCAATAGAAAAAAGTACAGTTTCATGACAGTACAAATCACTGGTACAAGGTCAACTAAAAGGAGATCCTAGAAAGCCAAGGCTTATTTCCACAGGAACCACACTTTAAGTATCTCATATAACATTGAAAGACAGACGGATAGAACATTGTACTTTATCTAGGATAATATCAGTTTCAAAAGCATGACATCAAATACAAAGGCAGAAAAAAGAATAATAAAAGGATGATCAGTAAGGTGGGTCAGAGGAGGGAGACCAAGCACAACCCTAATTAGTTTGTTTTGGGCTGTTTGAAGCTTTAACTTTAAGGCGGCTGGGGCATCACGATACCAGACAAGGACTCCGTAATCAATGAGGGGCCCAATAAGAGCTCCTCCTAGTGTCTTTCGGGATTTAGTATTGATCAGCGGGGCAACCCTTTGCAAGAAGCGAATTCGTTGGTTGACTTTATTGTTTACCTTGGTGGTCATTTTTTCACTGGATAGGTTAGCCTCCAGGATGCAACCCAGGTAGCAGATGTAGTTTTTTCTTTCTATCACAGTGTCACCTACTTTAATTGTGAAGTTCTCAACTAGGCTAAGTTTCTGACTAGATCCAAAGAGGATACATTCAGTTTTGCCTAGGTGAATTGAGAGTCTGTTGTCATTGTGTGTGTGTGTGTGTGTGTGTGTGTGTGTGTGTGTGTGTGTGTGTGTGTGTGTGTGTGTGTGCGTGCGTGCGTGCGTGCGTGCGTGCTTCATAGCGTGCGTGCGTGCGTGCGTGCGTGTGTGTCACACATTCATACACACTCTCACTCTCTCTCTCACACACACTAACAGAGCATTCACGTTCACGTGCGTGCAGTATTGATACTTCTAGTTCAATAGTACAACATTTTAGTACTTTTTCTGCCACAAGTTGTATGCAGATTTCGGGGAAATGGTGATATGGAGAAAACAAATTATGATGTCAAGCCCCCCCCCCCTCCCCCCTCCCCCTGTGGCCTGTGTGTTGTTGTCTGAGTGGGTGGGATTCTAAACAGACAGCTGCATGACATCACTGTGGTCCGGGAAGGCGGGTGAGGGCAAGGGAGGGGGGGCGAGGGTATAATGGGGTTGGGGGTAGGGGGCTGTCAGTGACTGTGACAGGTTTTCACCCCAACTGGTGGTGCTACTGGTAGTGGTACATACTGTGCACTGTGCATGACAAAGAAGGACTTTAAAGGCATAGTAATAGTAGTAGTAGGCCAATGTAACTTTTCCCTGTGCTTACTGCTTTCAAAACATCTTTTGCCACCAGCATGCAATTATCAGCAACTGAGTGTTGCTGAAATACTCTGCCCTCTCGCTGTATTTTTGGTTGTTTTCATTGTTTTGTTTTGTTTTTGGAAGACAGGGATGTTTTGGGGCTACCAAAATGCCACACTACAGTGAGAGGGCAGTGTGTTTTTGCATTGCAGGTAGGTAAACCCGAGCTGATAACGGCTGGTTCAAAGGGAAATGATTGGTAAAAAGAAACTGTCTGTGAGAATACAGCAATGTAATACTTCCTACTGAAGTAGAAAGTATTTTAGGAAGTACGTTAAAAAGGAAAGAGGAATAGGAAGTACAGTAAGATGATAAGATCATTTAGCTTTGAATCTGACCCCTGAGGTTGCACAGGGGGTTGTTGGAATAATGTTCGGCGCTGCAGAGTAGAGCATTATAGTGTATTTAGAGGAGATGTTCTCTTGTCAGAGAATGCTATTGTATGAAATAAAGTTATTATCGAGACTGTATATATGTTCAGGTGGAGAGGGGTATATTTGGGACACGGAGGGGGGGGGGGGGGGGGGGTGAAGGGGGGGCTGCAGGAGATAGTGTGAGGAAGAAGAGTGACTCACAAGTTTCCAGTAAGAACTCTGAGTCAGCTACTCGAAGCCCCCCTCTTGAAGCCCCCTGATCCTGTCTGGTGACAATATGGGGCAGCATTCCAGGTTTTCACTCTGACAGGAAACGTTTGTGTGTGTGTGTGTGTGTGTGTGTGTGTGTGTGTGTGTGTGTGTGTGTGTGTGTGTGCGTGCGTGCGTGCGTGCGTGCGTGCGTGCGTGCGTGCGTGCGTGCGTGCGTGCGTGCGTGCGTGCGCGTGTGTTTCTGTGGGATTGTGTTCGACTGTTTTCAATTTGTTGGAGGAAGAAAAACTAAAGTGCTCTTTTAATCTGAGAGTATCTGCCCCGTAAATTTACTCTAAGGAAAATACACCAACCTTGTGAGTATGCATGATGAGTTCAAAATCCTGAATGTTAATTTGACTCTGAGCCCTGTGAGGCTTGGAATTTTCCCATGTAGATAAATCCACGGCAACAGAAGAAGCGGCAGGAGACCAATAAAAGATGTGGCTTCTACCATTTCATTCAGTATTTCTGTTGACGTCATCCATCTTTCTGCTGAAATACCAAAATGTGTAAAGTCTGGACTTCTTGAAACGGTCTGCATTTCTGTGGTGCCTTTACCCATTGCGCTTTACAATGAGCATTACATGATCCACCCATTCACATACTGTACAAATTCACACGCAGAGGAGGGCAGCGGAAACCATGTAGGCCTATAGCACTAACATGCTCATCAGGAGCAGTTGGAATTAGGGTCCGGTTGAACTTGGCTGAGTGTTCAGTTTCTTGCTTGATTGATTGATTGAAGAATTTATTAGAAGTTTGCAATAGGAAAAATGTCAGTTTCATGCTATCACAAATCACTGGTACAAGGTCAACTAAAAGGAGATCCTAGTAAGCTTTAGCTTATTCACACAGGAACCACTTTATATATCTCATATAACATTGAAAGATAAACGGATAGAACAGAATACTTTGCATAGGATAACATCAATTACAAAAGCAGGAAAAAAAGAAAAAAAATAGGGGAAAAAAACAGAAGTGGGCTTAGTCTATTTACAAGTCTCGAGTAGCAGCCGTCTGAAGGTTTTTAAAACCAATTTTGAAGGAGGCTAGGGATTTGCACTCCTTTAAGGCCTGCGGGAGGGCGTTCCACATGTTGGTGGTACAGCTGGAGAATGAATTAGAGCCTTTTATAGGGTTAAATCTGGGTTGAACATGGACTCAAGGACACTTGCAAGTTCCCAGCTGGCTGTTTTGACTTCAGAGACACTGCCTCCCTCTGAACTCTGTCACATCTCAAGTAATTCCTCCCCTAATGACGCTTAAGTGAATGAAAAAGCAGTCTAACAGTGGGGAACTTTCATTCCCGGACAACAGTAGCAGGCACATTAAAGGATGAGTCATGGTCTTTATGACCAGCTGATCTCCAGAACTCCAGAAAAACAAAGTTGTTTTGAGAATTTTCTTTTCAAAACCCGCCAGTAAGTCAACATGAATGTAAATTATTTTGATGAGACAATTTACATTGTATATAATTATATGTTGTATGATGTAAATTGCTTCTAAATTGCACTATACCACCAGCACCATCAACACCAACCATTTAAGATAAGAGACGAATTGACTACACCACAAGCCAATGAGGCAAGCATGTGGTGTAGTCAATTAGAAAGGGTTTGTTTCAAGTTCATGTCTCAAGTTTATTTGTCAAATGAAGTCCCAGAGTGCAGTGTAAACAATTTTTATGTAAAGCCTAAATAAAAAAGTTAATAAGGTCTATAAATATAATGATGGAAAGATAAATATAAGATCAATACTGTAAAAAAGAAAAAACATTACTTTACCATTTGTCAGTGTAATGTAATAATGATAATGCACTTCATACATTTATCACAATGAAGAAGCAACATATGGCATAAAAATCTAAATCTAAATAAAACATAGTTATTAATACTGTACAATGTACAAATGTGCGGGATACATAGGCTACAGTATGCAATCCTGGTATATGACAGAAGAAAATATAATAATCAAGATATAACACTGGAGACCTTGGGATGGATTCCCATCCCCAACACCACCACTAACCCTAACACCACCCATTCCGTCCTATAGCACCACCACCCAGGGGCATCACAAAGCTCACAGCGTGCGCTGTGAGCTTGTAGATCTGCTATTTTTCAACAGTTAAAGAACAAAAATAACGCGTGATAATGCGTTCCCAGTCTAAATGGGTTAAACCCCTCCCCCTATGAAGAACATTCATGGGGGACCCGCCCCGCAGTGAATCCTTGTACCCAGGACCCGGAATTTAGGTTTTAGGTTTTAGGTTTTTTATTTGCACATTTTTAAAACATATGAAATAAAACAAAGAAACAAACACAAAAATAATACATTATAAAGAAATAAACAAGTACAAAATCAAAACAAGATGTGCCGGAGAGGCCAAAAAAAACCCAAAGGGCTTGTCGAGTGGCCTTCCTAAAAGCTATCCTTCAAGCTTAGAATCATGTTTATAAATAAGAATAAGAGATAATAATAATAATAAGTATAGCTATATAGCTATTCTGCATTAAGTCTACTATAAAGACTACTATTATCCGTAACACTTAAGTAGGAGATAAATAAATAGGAATGGTACATATAACGTACTGTATAACATACACCCAACATATCGATATCCACTTACAACCAACCACATCCCTAACTTACAACCAGTGGCTAACCACTTAAATGTGTTAATACAAACTTTTTTAGTTGTCTCTTGAAAGAGCAAGGGCTCGTACAATTTGGTGCGACACCCCTGAGCACCACCGCCCTAATCATCCTAACAACACTGTGACTGACCAGCCATCCCAACCGGACACCACCCATCCCAACACCGCCACCCTTTGCATCCCTTCATTCACCTTTCTCTTCCTCGGTTTCCATATTTCCTCTTCCTCCGTTTGGAAAACCGATGATGGCTTCTAGTAAATGGGGACACAGAGCTGGAGAGGCCCCGCCGCCCCCCGTTTCCTGGACGTGCCCTTAACTTCCATGTCACACACCCAGATATCCTCTCAATGGGTGGCATACACACACACACACGCACATGTACGCGCGCGCACGCACGCACGCACGCACGCACGCACACACACACACACACACACACACACACACACACACACACACACACACACACACACAGAAAGCACTTTCAAATGCAAACACACAAGCACATAAGCGCCTATATCCTTTCCAGGTAGACAAACATTCCATTGACCTACATCTGTTTTTTTCCCCTCCAGGATGACAACAATGCGAGAAAAACTATTAGAGAGACCAAAGCTAAGTAGCAACGTCAGTGGCCTGATTTATCCACAACCCTTACAAGGCGAAGGCTTTGTAAAAGTATGTTTTTTTTCTTCACTTTCTCCAAGAACATCTTATTTCAAGGCAATAATTTGTGTTTTGTTTTGTACCGACTGTGTGCAATTTGAGACATATTTCACGCATAAAAAGCGAAAGATAAAGTGTGTTTTAATCAGTTTGTGTGTTTGGCAAGATAACTTAAGACAGATGGACAGTTTCACGATAGCAGGTGGACATGATCAGTAGGAAGAGAAGACTTTCTGTTAGGCCTGGACTTTAACCTATGTCTTTCATCATTTTTATTATCTCCATTTTATTCCAGTTTCTACAGTATCTCCTAGTTCAAAACTACAATCATTGCATGAAAAGTGCTGTATAAACAAAGTTTATGGACTGATTGGGGAAACAAACAAAAGGTGAATCACCTATTACTACATGCGTATTCTAAAAGCAAGTGTACAGAACAGTGTTGCCATGGCCCATGAATGATCGCTTAGTGTAAGTGACTTTGGGCTTGTTTTCCTTTAAAGTCGGCTTGTAAATATTGCAAGTTGCAGGTGTTTACTTTACAAAGTCAGCTCTCGTTACTTTACAATGACAGATGACAGAATGACTGTTATAGACGCGGGGTTAAGTACAGTTGCTCATTTGGGCTTGCTGTCTAATGTTGCTGTTCTCAAACAAATTAATAATATGTATTTGTCCGCGGACGCCCCGTCTGAAAATGTTTTGTGGCAGATTGTATTCTGTATTTAAAATGTAAAAAAAAAAATATTCCAGCTTTTTTTATAGCTGTGTGTGTGTGTGTGTGTGTGTGTGTGTGTGTGTGTGTGTGTGTGTGTGTGTGTGTGTGTGTGTGTCCGTGAGATCCACGTGGGAGAGAGCCAGACGCTGCCTGTTTATGTTCTACTGTAATTCTACTGTATCAGCAGTGGTTTTCTGTAAAACCACTCCTACACTGTCTGCAGATGTGGTGTGTGTGTGTGTGTGTGTGTGTGTGTGTGTGTGTGTGTGTGTGTGTGTGTGTGTGTGTGTGTGTGTGTGTGTGTGTGTGTGTGTTGCTTTCTGCGGGGAATTCTGTGTGTGTGTGGGTGTGGGTTTACCTTACAAAGTCAGCTCACGTTACTTTGTTCAATGACAGACAGATAGTGTAGAAGGGTTAAATACAGTGTACTAGTTTTTCCTCATTTACAGTTCTCTAAATCACACACGCAAGCATGCGTACACACACACACACACACACACACACACACACACAAACACACACACACACACACACACACACACACACACACACACACACACACACACACACACACACACACACACACACACTGATCACTGTTAAAGAGTACTCGCGCCATGAAACACACAAGGCCTGGGCATGGTGAAAACATGGAGTCCATTGATCAGTGCTGTAACACATTTCTTCATGATTAAAAACAGGATGAAGGCCACAGCTATGTTCACTTCGGTCCCGCAGGTGACTGCACAGTGTAGCTGTTTTTACTCAATGAGCCATGAATGCCACAAGCCTTTTGTAAACTATGTTGGCTATCACATTCCATTCCAAGAAAGGAATGTGGAGAAAGAAAAATACATTAAAATGTATTCAATGTCAATGAACAATGTCAACATTCTGCATCAAATCCGAAGAATGCAAAGGAATCCACAAGGTGTCCCATGGGTTCTATTCATGATTTCAAGGACCCCGTGAAGAACAAACATGTTTTGTCCCGTAGCTGTATTGTTCTTATGCAGCTGATGTTTTCTCCGTCCACTCAAGACCGTTGAAAGTGTTTTTCTGGCCTTTGGGTGCAGGTGCACGGCAGCACCCCAGGGAAGGAAGTGCAGGGGAGGGGTTTGAATGTGACACAAACAGGAAATGAGCTCTGTGTTCTCTCCTGGTCAGCGGTGCATTCTAGAGAGAGAGAGGCCGTTTGCAGACCTTTCCCCCCAGGACACTGTATTTTCAAAACATTTTTCGGTTGTTTTCTTGTCATTGGAGGGAAAATAATCTCTTACATTATGTCTGTGACCTTGACATGAAGGTGTTTGTTTTGTTGTGGAACTGTTTATTAATGTTCATTGTATTATTCATTCATTGTAATTCAGTCTTGATTTCGTTGACGAAAGGGCCATTCCCCCCGGGCAAGATAAAGATAAAGATAAAAAATATTGTTCTCAATTGAAGTGGATGGTACTGTCCATATCCACACTGGACACTACAATCCACTCCCATCCACTTGAATTGTGAAAGCAATTTTTTATCTTTATCTTGCCCGGTGGTTATGACCCTTACAACTATGACAAAAAAATGTAGACGACTACCTTTTTTCACTGACGAAAACTAAATAAAATAACAAAAAAACAAAAAAAATATATATAAAAAAATAAAAATAAGCTGATGACTAAAACTAAGACTAAATATACTGACAATTTCGTCAA